>NW_020838006.1:842685-1082459 GCF_003676395.1 Aethalodelphis obliquidens
CTTTCTTTCTTTCTTTCTTTCTTTCTTTCTTTCTTTCTTTCTTTCTTCCTTTCTTTCTTTTCTTCCTTTCTTTTCTCCCTTTCTTTTCTCCCTTTCTTTCTTTCTTTCTTTCTTTCTTTCTTTCTTTCTTTCTTTCTTTCTTTCTTTCTTTCTTTCTTTTTTCTTTCTTTCTTTCTTTCTTTCTTTCTCTTTATTTACCAGATTTTAAAATAATAAATTGATTCCCCAGCATCCTCCAAAGATATCAAGGAATCAGTTCAAACTCATGGACTTATACATATCTAATATATTTCAATTCATTCTGATTATTGATCAGTGGAATCTTTTGCAAATTGTCTCTTGACTCGTTTTAAGAGCCCTCAGGGGTCTTTAAAGGCCTTCTAACCTTTTAAATTTAATTTTCTATTGGAGTATAGTTGGTTTACAATGTTGTGTTAGTTTCAGGAGTACCAGTCCTATTTCTTTTAACTTTCAAAATAATGTCCCTAACCACACTGACACAACAACCAGAACAACACTGACAAAAACAAAAACAATATAGTAGTTCTTCAGGAAATATAAGCATTTCCTGGCATTAAATTCTGAAAGAAATTCATTGTCTGCTTATAAGTGGTACTAGATAACATAACAGTCAATCTTCACACTTCCATAAAATCTGAGGGTAACACATTCAACTACAGCAGAGTCAAACACTCCTGTTGGAGCAAAGCTAAGGAGGTCACGGACCTGACATTCTTAAACTAGGAGCAGTGATCCTCAACCCGGGTCTAAAACCCCCATGGAGACCTCAGTACCTTTCCTCAGAGTTTCTTCAGCACATATTGCCTGCAGACCAAATAAATAGATCTCACACAAATATGTATGGCTGTTTTTACAGGTATAGATATATTTTTGATGATACTATTTTTGAATTCATGGTAGTGGTTAGTATTTTTGATTATCACTCTATATTTTCTTAATAAATGGTCACTAAATAAAACTACTGTTCTAGCAACAGTTTGGGGTTAATAAAGAATACTCACATATGGAAAGATTAAGAGCCATGATTTAGACAGCCAAATGGGTAGCATGGCCCTTTGAATATCTTTCCTATGAATCCATTTTCCTCACTGGTTTTTGAAAGTTGAGACAGAGAGAATAGTTCAGTGTTACCTTCTCAGGTGGCCTTTGAACTTAGATGTTCTGAACTTCTTCCTAAAGCGGGTCCCTGTGTGTGGGGCAAGGATGACAATTATGTGATGGAAATTCATCAACCTAGCTGGTGCTCTTTGGGTGGGACTTATTCCATGACCTTGTGGGTAGTGTCAGGGCACAGGGTGTGGGGCCACTGGCTCCACCTGAAGCTCAGCCCAGGGTACGAGCCGAGACAGAGCAACCTCCCTGTAAAATATGGAGGGAGACAGGTGGGGTCCAGGAGGCAGTTTTGGTTCCAAGTTGGTGTCTCCAGGAGATCTCTCTGGGGCTCTAGAGTATGTGTATTCAACAAACACCTAGTTCCTTAAGCCCACGCGTGTAAACATGTGTCAAGAGTTCACTGGACTCTCCAGGATCTTTCTCATGCTTACAGTGCTTCACACTTTCATATACATATTTTTTAACATCTTTATTGGAGTATAATTGCTTTACAATGGTGTGTTAGTTTCTGCTTTATAACAAAGTGAATCAGTTATACATATACATATATCCCCATATCTCCTCCCTCTTGCATCTCCCTCCCACCCTCCCTATCCCACCCCTCTAGGTGGTCACAAAGCACCGAGCTGCTCTCCCTTTGCTATGCAGCTGCTTCCCACTAGCTATCTATTTTACATTTGGTAGTGTACATATGTCCATGGCACTCTCTCACTTTGTCCCAGCTTACCCTTCCTCCTCCCCGTGTCCTCAAGTCCATTCTCTTCTCTTAGTCCTGCAGGCAACTCTGTGGGGGCACGGGGGCGGGGGCGGGGAGGTCAGAGTACTGAAATTACAGATGAGATGAGCACTCCATCACGCATAGGTTGTTTCCCTCAGGGCCACTTAGCTCACTTGTGGCAGAAGCATGAGGAAGACCTGAGCCCTCTGAAACCAACCTGGAAGACAACTTCAAATCAAACATAATATGGGAAAAGAATCTGAAAAAGAGTGGATATATGTATATGCATAACTGATTCACTTTGCTGTACACCTGAAACTAGCACAACATTCTAAATCAACCATACTCCAATAAAAATTTTTAAAAATGTATGCACATACACACATAAATATTTATCCCAAGAAAATAAAATTAAAATTAATTAAAATAAAATCCACTAGGAATTTTAAAAAAGTATAATAATGTCATTGCCTTTTGAGAATCACAGAACATTTCTCTAAATCAGAATTTCTCCTCACATTATGTTCTTCAAAACAACACACATGGGGACTTCCCTGGCAGTCCAGTGGCTAAGACTCCACGGTACCAATGCAGGGGGCACGGGTTCGGTCCTGGTCAGGGAACTAAGATCCTGCATGCCGTGTGGTGTGGCTTTAAGAAAAAAAAACAAAAAACAAAAAATATGCCACATAAAATATGATATTCAACAAAACATGTTTGGAAGTCAGGAGTTCAAAATGGAAAAATAATTTTTAACATAAATAAAATAATGATTTAATATTTAAATCTCACTATTGAGTATCACTCTGATAATGTTTTTATGCACAAGATACTTTATGTGAATTATTCCATTTCATCATCACCATGGTCCTTGGAGGCATTTTATCTCATTTTTAAGATAGGAAAAGAGGCTCAGAGAGTTTAAGTAACTTGTCCAGGGTCACACAGCCAGAACACTGACAAGGGGGGCAATTTGAAATTTGCCTGGCAGCCATTTTCTCTTATTCTGCACTTCCCCCCATGCTTAAAAATTTCCCTCAAGAGAATCTATGTTTTCCTTGGGTCATTTTTATCTTTTGCCCCCTATCACCTAGGCCATAAATGATTAGGATCTTAGACTCTCAGTTCATGTTACCAAGCACCTCTTGAAATGTTACGTGAATTGTCCCAACAGATCGCAGACAAAGGGGAGTTGAGGCTGGACTTACTTGTCCAGCTTTCTCTCTAACCCACTAAATATCTCATGACCATTGACCATCTGGATGTCACTATGTCACACATTATTCTGAGAGCAGAGCAAGAGCCCCTCAGGTCGGTAGATAATCAAGAAACTGTGTTATGAGAGTTGACATCTTATGAATAATTATTTTAAAAATCTGTTTCTTTCTGTTCCTTCAACCCCAGACAGGCAAGTTGATTCTACCAAGTTGCTCAAACTGTGATGAGAATATCACTTAAACAAGGTGCTAGTTGCCCTTATTTATTTATTTTTGAAAGTAAGTTTTTAAAAAGTAAGTTTATTTGAAGATTCTATTGTGAGAGTGTGTGGTCAAAAGGCAAATAACTTTGGATATAAGACAGGCAGTACTTGGACTCCTTGGGGACACCTCAGAGAGCTGTGGGCCCCTTTTCTCTTCCTGAGTCACAGAAGTGTCTGTTGGTCCCAAGTTTCTGTTGCTGGGATGGCCGATGATAGGAAGCTACTATAAATGTGAACAGAACACGGTTTTAAGGTCACTGTAATTTTGCGGGACATGTAGCTTAATTTTGAGATGGAAGAGTTTGAGAGTGGGGCTGGATAATAACTTCCAAAAATAGCGTCTGAGCTGCAGACCTGGGTCCATGCAGGACAAGTGGTCCCAGGGGAGGAGGGGCGTGGGCACGTTCTACTGCCCTGGAGGGCCGCCGGGGTTCCTGCCCTGGAGGTGACTCTTGGCGGCATCAGGCCAAGATCCATCTTCTAAAAGCTACTTACTGCACAAGGCTGCTGCTGGGATTAAAAGGAA
Source organism: Aethalodelphis obliquidens (assembly GCF_003676395.1). Taxonomy (NCBI): domain Eukaryota; kingdom Metazoa; phylum Chordata; class Mammalia; order Artiodactyla; family Delphinidae; genus Aethalodelphis; species Aethalodelphis obliquidens. Next base: position 846,544 of record NW_020838006.1, read on the forward strand.
TATTTTGATTTGCTGGATACTAATGCTCCTTTCAGGTTATGAAATGCCATTAATTTAGGGGCAGTTTGGGGATAAAATGAAAACAGCATGACATAAAACATATTCATCTTTATTTCAGAAACATAAAACATGAAAAAAATCAGCTACAAAGCTCTCCTACAGCATTTCTCAAAGAGAGGCCATGCGTATTCTTGGGCCACATCACAGGACTGGGGTAAATGGGAGGACCTGGAACCTTCCCTTCAAGAGCCCCTCAGGCACAATCTAACTCCCCCCACCCCCCACGCCCAGGACCTAGAACTTGGGACAAATGGAGCTGTCTCCTCCGAACACATTGTAAAGATGGCCTTAGTTCCAGATGAACAACAAAGAAAACTATCCATTAAATGTCTACACTGAGGGAGTGTGTGGAAGGAGGGAGGCTCCCTGCTTTGCTCTCAGCCCGGGGTGGGGGTCCGTGAGCCCTGGTGTTGGGGGTTCCTCGCGTCCCGCCAGCAGCCACAGCAGAAGGCGGCCAGGACTGAGAGTCAGGGCACAGCTCTTACCAAATCAGTGACCCAGCGGCCTCCTCCAGCTCAGTTTCCCCTTCTGTTCTGTGCACGGTCATTTGATCCCCATAACATGGAAGTGAGGGAGCAGAAGATGGAGGAAACCCTCTCCCTCAAGAGTTGAGTGACCCCCGGGCCACAGCTGGTGCAGGAGGGGGTGGGCATCAGAAGAGCTGCAACCTGGACTTCGGGCCTGTAAACCAGTGTGGGTCTCCTGCATCATTACAGAACCTGTGCATTTATGTGACTCAGGCTTTCTTGGGAGAAATCTGAGGAGAGATTTCTAGGCCTAGGGTGACTAACTGTATTGGTTTACTTGTGACTGAAGGGTTCCTGGGCCGTGAGACAGTATAAAAACAAGAAACCAGACAAATCTCAGGCACATGAGAACAAAGTAGTCACTGGAGCTAGGCAATATTTTTTTTTTTTGCAAAAGTTCTCAACCTTGGCTGAAGAATAGAATTACTGGGAGAACTTAAAAAGCCTGATGCCTGGGTATCATCCCAGACCATTGAATCTGAATCTCTGGGTGTATCTATATTATTATTTTTTGAACTCTGAAGGTTATTTTAATGTTTAGTAAAGATTGGGAAACTCTGCTTTGGATACAGCCTCTATGACTTTCTTTCCCCTGCAGACCACACAAAAGGGCTAAGCTTACATAATTGTCCACAACAAAGACGGCTGAAAGTTGCTCAACAGAGTCTTACTGAAAGGCACAGCAGAGAAGGTTGATTTCCTCAAGGATGCAACAGCTGGGGCGGGCCCTCATTTGACTAAACCAACCAACTATAGTGCTGAGGGGAATCCAAGGACCACAGGGCCAGTTGCAGCCCCAGGACTCGTGGGGAGACAGATACTGCTTGGAAAACATTTCCTTACATTGGCATCCAGCCCCCCAGCTGTTGCAAGGAGAAGGCAGAGCATGGCCTGTGTGTTGTGATGAAAACAAATCTCTGTGTGGTGGGGTGGGGGGGATTTCTTCTAACTACTGAACAAAAGAAGTGCCTTCTGAGAGTTTAGGGGAGTCTGACTTCTTTTTTAAAGAATTAATGATTTTGGAAAGCCTCAAGTTAAAATCTTACAAGAAAAGAAGAATCTTTTAATTTAATTTTTAATTTAATTTTTATTTTATATTGGAGTATAGTTGATTTACAATGTTGTGTTAGTTTCAGGTGCACAGCAAAGTGATTCAGCTATACATAAATATATCCATTCTTTTACAAATTCTTTTCCGTACAGGTTATTACAGAATATTGAGTAGAGGTCCCTGTGCTATACAGTAGGTCTTTGTTGAAGGAATTATTTCTGAATTAAGCTTCACATGAGATAGAGAATATCACTTAATGATTATGAGTTCTGACTTCCCTTGTTTTTCCTGATCCTGTGGGCTTCTGCCCCACCAGCTGTCCTTTGAGAACAAACAAAGTTGTACTTTTGTGAGAGCACAAAGTTGAGGATAACTTCTCACCTCTGTATTAAACACTGCATTTCAGAGTTAACTGGTACCTATCCTAGGACATGATTTGCCCACAGCAAATCATGTGGAGGAACCAGAAATCCAAAGTAGATTTGAATTAGTCTGTATATTGTTACTTTTTTATCATCTTCTTTTTAGTCGTAAAAACAATAGTGTTGAATACAATTTTCAGCAACAACAAAAAAATCTACGATTCCCCAACAAATATTTTCACTTTTGTGTTTCCACATCCATCTTCATTTCAAATGACAGTATCAATAAGAAGATAATAAGAAACCAGAATGTAGTACTATTAAACCTCTCTGGAGTGCGATGACTTTGTAAGCTTTGAAACAATAGAAAAAATTACAAAGAGAAAGACTGACCAATTTGATTATGTAACATTTAAATCTGAACATACTCTGCGTGTGTGTGTTAGACGTGGTCGAGGGACACTTAGAATCTCTCCCCACCTCCTGATCACGGGCCTTCCTCTACTTCAGAGGTCAAAAGGTAAACAAAGACATTTCCCAGGCCCCTTTGCAGCCAGGGTGGTAGATTCAAAGTAGATTCACTTATTAATGCATTCCTGTGAGGATGTGCAGGTGGAAGTCTATTTGACTACTTGTTTTGTTATGTTTTTAGCTGTGGGTCTTCTGGAACAGCATTCATGTCTAACCCCCACCTTCGTGGTTGTCAGGAGACACTTGTGTTGTGATGGTGGTGGCTTCCTGATTCTTGGGTCACAGCTGCAGTGGACTGTTCTTCCTGATGGTGGCAGATGTCATAGAAACTTTTAAGGATCAGTTCTGTGATATTGCAGGAGTCATTCACCGAGGCCCAGCCAAGAGGGTGTCTGTACAGAACTTCCAGGGATTTTACAAGCACCTAATTCTCTGTGTTAAATCCCTTTCTGTTTAAAATATCTAGAATGATTGCTATTTTCTGCACTGACTTGTGGCTGATACAACTGGAAAAATGTTTCAAAAAACAAAATAGAAGGATTAACATGTTTAGTATATGAAGTATTGGTAGGAGAAAGAAAAGACCCAAGAATAGAAAAAATGGGAAAAAATAACAAAATGAACAAATTGATCACACAAAAGAATAAGCAGAAAGCACCTGAAGCAGATCTCTTTTTAGGAATTGCCCTGCAGCAGATGCACACAGACGACCGTGGAGAAAGCAGCCAGACACAATGTGCTCCCACTCACTCAGCCAGGGGGGATCAGTCACCCCATAAATCCTTCCTTCAGAAATTTGACATTGGAAATGAAATCTCTTTGATTTTTCCCACGTAGCTGGAATGAAGACATGTGAACTTGCAGACTGAGACAGAGAAAGCTTGTTCGTGGTGGGAAAGAAAAGTGAGCAAAGGAACAGACAGGAACTGAAAGAAGAGGAGGTAAGAAAGAGGTGGAGAGAGAGAGACCCTCTGGCTTCAGTTTGCTCCTGGGAATAAACTTTCTGTCTTGCTTCAGCTTCATGTGTTTTGGTTACTTGAAAATAACATTAAAAATAATTCTAACCAATATTTTTACAATAACAGAAAATAGACTCAAAGATCATTCATTCAACTAATTTTTATTGGGTGTCTTGTGCACAGGAGTTGAGGACTAGTGCTCTGAATAAGACCAAACCTTAATCTTCACAGAGTTTACAGGGAAGAGCTGCTGGGAAAGCAATTATAAGGAAGCACAGGAATCCTTAAGCACATACATCAGGATGATATAGCCTTGCTATGTTATTTAGGATAGAGGACTCACCAAAATAATAATTTATTCCTTTATGCAGTGGGGAAATCTCTCTCACATGTTTGTGATGTTTTTGTCCTCTCTTCGGGCAGGGCATACTTTTACCACTATGATGAAATACCTAAAGCCAAACACTTCCATGATGGAAAGATGGAGAACCTGACAGCAGAATCTGAGACTCAAAGTGTGACTTTGGGCATCATAGAAGGTCTCCTACTTACTCCACCAAAAATAGCTTTTTGTCTCTGGTCCTAGATGAACATCTTTCCTCCCAGTGACAAATATTAAGTGAATCAAAAGGCTGACACCAGAAGGATGTGGACACTGAAAAACTGTTATAGTTCTTATATAAGCACCCATGATTTCTCTGGCATGGCCTTGCTTTGATTCCAAAATCCACATGTGGAGATATTTGTTACCACTTTCTTCCATGAGACCTCACACAAAGGAATTTTGGAAAGGGATAAAAGGATGGTTGCACGGTTACATCATTTTGGATTTTTTTTTTAAATCCATGGTTTTAAAAAAGATGCTAGAGGATGTCAAATAATGCTGCAATAACACCACTTATTGAAGAGACTGTCTTTTCCCCATTGTATATTCTTGCCTCCTTTGTCATAGATTAATTGACCATAAGTGTGGGTTTATTTCTGGGCTCTCTATTCTGTTCTATTGATCTATGTGGCTGTTTTGTGCCAGTACCATACTATTTTGATGACTGTAGCTTTGTAGTATAGTCTGAATTCAGGGAGCCTGATACCTCCAGCTTTGTTCTTTCTCAAGATTGTTTTCTCTTTTAGGGGTCTTTGTCTTTCCACACAAATTTTAGGATTATTTGTTCTAGTTCTGTGAAAAAAAATTGTATTTTGATAGGAATTGCATTGAATCTGTAGATTGTCTTGGGGGTATGGTCATTTTAACAAGATATGGAAGCAACCTAATTGCCTGTTGATAGAGGAATGGATAAAGAAGATGTGGTATATATACACAATGGAATAGTACTTAGCCATTAAAAAGAATGAAATTTTGCTATTTGTGACAACATGCATGTACCTAGAGGATATTATACTAAGTGAAATAAGTCAGACAGAGAAAGACAAATACTGTATTTCACTTATATGTGGTATCTAAAAAACAAAACAAATAAACAAACATAACAAAACAGAAACAGAGTCATAAATAGAGAACAAACAGGTGGTTGCCAAACAGGGAAGAGCTGTGGGGAGAGAGAAATAGGTAAGGGAGTTGTGGGGAGAGAGAAATAGGTAAGGGAGATTAAGAGGTACCACACTTGCAGTTACAAAATAAGTGAGTCACAGGTATGAAATGTACAGTGTGGAGAATATAGTCAATAACTATGTAATGTCTTTGTATGGTGACAGATGGTAACTGGACTTAGCAGGTTAAACATTTTGAAATACGTAGAAATATTGAATCACTATGTTGTGCATCAGGAACTAACAGTTGTAGGTCAATTATTCTTCAAAAACAAACAAACTCATAGAAAAAGTGATCAGACTTGTGGTTACCTGAGGTGGGGGTGGGGGAGGGGGAATTGGATGAAGGTGGTCAAAAGGTACAAACTTCCAGTTCTAAGATAAATAAGTCCTAGGGATGTAATGTACAACATGGTAAATGGAATGAACACTGCTGTACGTTATATGTGAAAGTTGTTAAGAGAGCAAATCCTAAGTGTTCTTATCACAAGGAAAAATACTTTTTTCTATTTCTTTAATATTGTATCTATCCAAGATGATGGATGCTCACTAACCTTATTGTGATAATCATTTCATGATGTATATAAGTCAAATCATTATTTATTTATTTTTGGCTGCACACCTTAAACTTATACAGTGCTCTATGTCCTTTATCTCTTAAAACTGGAAGAAAAAAAGATGCAGGAGGATTTCCTGTGACTTGGGAGACTTGCTGCCAGACTTTGACCTGTTATGAGCTGAAGACTCTAATCCTTGGACAATGTTTGTCCAGGACAAAGCCATCTGGAATCAGAAAGACTGAGTTCAGAAGGCAACCTGACTCAAATATTTCCAAGTTGCATGATCTTCTAGGTCTTATTTTAGTGATCTGTAAAATGACATGTTCCATGCAGAGTCGTGTCCTGTGATACTCTGTTGACAAAAAGCCACTCAAAAGGAGCATAAAAATTCAAAGCACAAACAGAAGATGGAAGGAGAACATTTTGAACTGTAGCTCCATTGCCCTCAGACTACAAGTTGGTGTGAAACCCTGGACTAAGGGGAGCATAAGATGAGCCCAGCGCAGCTCACACCAACAAACATGCTATAGCCAGAGGCCGCTTCACCCTGGTGAAATACCAGAGAAATTAAAAGGCTGTGGCCAGCAGCTGTGAAGAATGTCACTGGGATGGCATCTGATTGCCCAATGAACACTATGAGTGAAGGGTGTCATCTCCTACAGGAAGGTCAGTGCATTTCCAACGGTTCAAATGCAGAGTTTGGCTGGAGGAGGCCACAGACACACAGGTGCTGGGAAATGTCTGTTCCTTGCACTGTGCACTAGGACAGGCGGCTCCACGCTGTCAGGTGAAGTGCAGCATGGACCATGGGTCACTGTGGGGAAGGACAGTCTGGGTGAGGCAGTGGGCTCCGGGGAGCAGAGGAGGTAGTCTGTTTTAGGACTTCTTTTCCTTCTTTCTTCTTCTTCTTTTATTTTCCCAAGAGAGAGCTGATTGTCCTGTTACTCTGCCTACTAATATTATTATAAACTTTACTTAAAAGAGAGAGAGAGAGCTGGCCCACTGGTATTGTATTCCTGGGGGACGGGGTCTGTGAGTTGCCTACGGTGAGGGCAGGCAGGTGGGCTCGGGGCTCCCTGGCTCTCTTCAACCAGAGATGCTCTTTTCACTGTTTTTTAGATCAAGCTTCAGTGTGAGATGTTGATTAATAAATTATTCCATTGTTCAAAATAAACCGGTAAGTAAAACTAAGACCACCAAATCAGAAGAACTTCTCACTTTAATGGTTATACGAATCCCTTGAAGATTTTGTTAAAATGCAGATTCTGAGTCAGCAGGTCTCGGGTGGGTCCTGAGATTCTACTTTTCTAACAAGCTCCTCGGTGATGCCCAGGATGCTGGTCTATGGACCACACTTTGAGAAATAAGGTACTGGATGGAATTTCTGGATGAACATCTCATGGCACCCACATCACTGTTAAGATCCTGCCCACTCTTGCATTTGCTTTTGTTTTTGAGTTTTTTAGTCTGTATTGCCTTTGTTTATTTTTAAACAGCTTTATTGAGATTTAATTTACATATCACTTGATTCATCCTTCTAAAGTGTACAATTCAGTGGTTTTAGTATATTCACAGAGTTGTGGACCACCACTGCTATCTAATTTTAGAACATTTTCATTATCCCAAAAAGAAACCTGTAATGGTTAATTTTATGTGCCAACTTGCCTGGGTCATAGGGTGACCAGATATTTGGTCAAACTTTTTTTTGAGTGTTTCTGTGAGGGTGTTTTTTTTTGTTTGTTTGTTTTTTTGCGGTATGCGGGCCTCTCTCTGTTGTGGCCTCTCCCGTTGTGGAGCACAGGCTCCAGAAGCGCAGGCTCAGCGGCCATGGCTCACGGGCCCAGCCGCTCCGCGGCATGTGGGATCTTCCCGGACCGGGGCACGAACTCGTGTCCCCTGCATCGGCAGGTGGACTCTCAACCACTGAGCCACCAGGGAAACCCTGTTTTTTTTTTTTTTTTTTAATAAATTTATTTATTTTTGGCTGCATTGGGTCTTCGCTGCTGTGCACAGGCTTTCTCTAGTTGTGGCAAGCAGGGGCTACTCTTTGTTGCGGTGCACGGGCTTTTCATTGCAGTGGTTTCTCTTGTTGTGGAGCATGGGCTTTAGGTGCACAGGCATCAGTAGTTGTGGTTTGTGGGCTCTAGAGTGTAGGTTCAGTAGTTGTGGTGCACGGGCTTTGTTGCTCCACGGCATGTGGATCTTCCCAGACCAGGGCTCGAACCTGTTTCCCCTGCCTTGGCAGGCAGATCCTTAATCACTGTGCCACCAGGGAAGTCCCATGTGAGGGTGTTTTTGGATGAGATAAATATTCACAGACTGAGTAAAGCAGATTGCTCTCCCTAATGTGAGTGGGTCTCATCCAATCAGTTGAAGGACTCAAACTAAAACACCAGCTCTTCCTGCATCTTGAGCCTGCATCCTTCAGACTGCAACTAAACAACCGGATCCCCTGGGACCCCAGCTGCCAGCTCAACCGGAAGATCTTGGGACTTCTCAGTCTCTGTAATCATATGAACCAATATATAAATATAATAATCTAATCTATATCTATCCTACTTGGTTCTGTTTCTTTGGAGGACTGTGACTAATACAAAACCCCATAACCATTAACAGTCACCCCTGATTACCTGCTCCCCCCAGCTCCTGGTAACCACTAATCTACTTTCTGCCTCTATGGATTTGACTATTCTGGACATTTCATATAAGTGGAATCATAAAATGTATGGCCTTTTGTGAATGCCTTCTTTCACTCATGATGTCTTACAGCTTCATTGTTGTAGTGTAATCATTTACAAACCTTTAAACTCCTACTAACACATCTGACCAAAAAAAAGTATAATTTTAGGGACAAATTAATAAAACTACAAGCATAATAGGGGCAAATTAGTTACTGCTCTCAAAATTTGAGAGTTGAAGATGAGATGTAAGTACATGATGAGTAAGAATAGCATAATTAACATAATAGCACAAACCACTTTAGATATAATATGTATATACATCCAACAAAAGTAAATTCACATCATTTTCAAATATCCATGGAATAATGGAAAACTTGGCAACACATAAACAACAAAGAAAACTCACAATAATCCCCAAAGCAGAAATCATACAGACCATATTCTCTGACTGCATTTTAATAAAACTAGAAATTAATAAGAAAATGAAAGACAAAAAAAACCATTTTAAAATTGAAAATAACCACACAGAACAGTCTAGTAACTCTTCAGATAAAAGAGATGGCAAAATTGAAATGACAAAGATTTTAGAAATAATAAGAAAACTTCACACAAAAATGTGTTTTGTGCCCTATTTACTCATAGCACAATCCAGTCTTCAACTGCATTTATTAGAAAACAAGGAAAAGTGACTACTTGGCATTTGACCACAGGTATTTATACTTTCTATCTCCCCAAACTATTAGAATGCCAGTAAATGTATTAATATGCTATTGATTGACAAGGAGGGAGAGCAAACTTTAGCTGAGGAGTTTCAATTATTTTGTAAAGTTGAAAAGCACTTGATTTTTTTTTTTTTTTTTTTTTTTTTTGCGGTACGCGGGCCTCTCACCGCTGCGGCCTCTCCCATTGCGGAGCACAGGCTCCGGACGCGCAGGCTCAGCGGCCATGGCTCACGGGCCCAGCCACTCCTCGGCATGTGGGATCCTCCCGGACCGGGGCACGAACCCGTGTCCCCTGCATTGGCAGGCGGACTCTCAACCACTGCGCCACCAGGGAAGCCCAAAAAGCACTTGATTTAGCTGAAGAGTTTAAATTATTATCCAAGTACCTATAGGCAATAATACCAACAAATAGTGTGCAATTCACCCAGAACCTCTGTCAAGCTTGGCTCCAAATGACAGAGGGAGGGTGAAGGGTTTGACTGAGCCTTGGGGCTGACATCAGGAGATGGCTTGAAAGTCCCTTCAGAGAGTAGCTGGACACTTGGGTCCTTCTCCACTATGCAGCCAAGCCACTGGGTCACGACAACTGCCCCCATGACACTGAAGGTGCATATTCCAGAGGACTTGATACATTGATGTCTAGACCTTGAAGATATCAAGAATAGTACAGCACAAGAGAGCAGGGGAGAGGAGAGGGACTGAGAACAGAAAGATGATGTTGATACTGCTCATCCAAATGCCAGCAGTAAGAAAAGGGGTTCTCCAGTCTGGTGTGAATTTGGGGCTAACATCTGAGGGTCCTTTAACAAAAATGGCATTTTATCATCCCTCCACCATTCAACTAACTTGCCTATGTACAAAAAGCTTCCAATCAGCATCATAGTGCCTAAATCTTAAATATGATGAGACAGCCAATGACCTTTAAACATTTTGGGAAATCCAACTAAATGAAGAGGAAATCCACCAAAAAACAAGGAAGAAGGATCCCAAAATAATTTGTGGGTAGCAGAAGAAAGTTTCAAAATAACCATTATTACCAAAGAGATAAATGAAAGCAATATGTTGATAAATAGTGAAAAAGCATAATTAGCAGATAAAAAGACCTCTTGGAAATTGAAATTATGCTATTAAAAATTATGAATTCAGTAGAAGAATTAGAAGTTAAAGTTAAGGAAATCTCACAGAAACTAAAATAAATCAAAGAATGAATAAACAAACAAATATAAGGATGATGGGAAAGAAAATAGAACATTGGAGGGTCAATCCAACAATGTGGATCACACTATTAAGAGCTCTAGAGAAAAAACTGGAGAAATAGAGGGGAGGAAATTATCAAGAAAAATTACAAGAAAAACTTGCAAAAGCAAAGGACAATTGCAGAAAACAATCTACAGATTGAAAGAGCCCATGACAAGGAATGAAAAAGATTCATAGCAACACCCATCATTATAAAATCCAAAAATGCTATTGGTGAAAAGAAGATGCAAAAAGAGGTTAAAAATAAGGAAATGGGAATGAGAACCATTGGGCTTCTTAACCTCAATACTAAATGCTAGAAGAGAGTGGAAAAATGCCTTCAGAATTAAAGGAAAATGATTTTTAAACTAGAGTTCCATACCTTGTCAAATGATCAATTAAACATGAGCCTAATACTGAGGTATTTCAGACCTATAAGGATCTCTCATTCATCCTTTTCAGGGAAAATTTTAGAGAATATGCTTCAGTAAAATGAGAATAAAACAAAACGTGAAAACATGAGATCCAGGAAATATGGGATTTTATGGAAGAAAAGAATGAAAGGAAACCCTTGGCAACAGCTCTACAATTGGCCTGGAGAGCCTGGGGAGTTGGGGTAAGGAAGTCACCAGGACAGAAATGGAATGAAAAGATTATTTGTTGTGATTTAGAGTTTGGAAAAAAATTGATAGGTTTTTCTTGGAGCATTTGGAAAATCATAGCCTTGCATACATAGACAACTAAACAAAAGAAAAAGTGAGACAAATATCAACTCCAGAAAAAACAAAAAGTGCCCAAGAAAGAAAATACCAATGACTCAATAGCAAACTATATTTACATCATGAAAATATTGAAATACTGACTATAATTTAAGCCAAATTATAGTATAAGAGGATGTTGAGTTGTATGGAGTTTCTGTAACAGAGCAAAGTATAATAGAAGTTAATAGATAATATCTATAACTCATAGATCAATAAATAACAAGAGAAGTATTCTTTAGTGATTAGAATAGTAAGGATCAAATACTGTATTAAAAGGTTTGACAGTGGTTTCCTCTAAGAAATAGAACTGGAATGTGGGAAGGAGTGGGGCAGGTAAATGTTCCTTTTTTTTTTTTTTTTGGTTATCAACTTTTTAGTAATAATTGATTTTATAATCTTTGTGCTTATATTATTCTGTTAACATTTTGTATTAATTTTAAAAAGGAAAATATATGTATAAGCAATAAACTTTAAAAGTTAAGGAGAAGACCAAGAAAACTAAAGAAAGTAGAAGGGATATATTAATAAAGACAGAATTGAAATAAAGTAAAAGAAAAGAAAACAAAATAATAAAAGCAGACTGAATCAATAAAACTGAAAGCTTGTTCTTATGAAAGCCAATGCAATAGTAAAACTTTGGGCAAGTTTGATCAAGAAAATGAGAGGGGCTTCCCTGGTGGCGCAGTGGTTGGGAGTCTGCCTGCCGATGCAGGGGACATGGGTTTGTGCCCCAGTCCAGGAAGATCCCACATGCCGCGGAGCTGCTGGGCCCGTGAGCCATGGCCGCTGAGCCTGCGCGTCCGGAGACTGTGCTCCGCAACGGGAAAGGCCACAACAGTGAGAGGCCCGCGTGCCGCAAAAAAAAAAAAAAAGAAAAGAAAAGAAAATGAAAGAATAAATAAACAAGCAATATTAGAGATAAGAAAGAGGTCGTACCCACTAAAACAGGCAATGAAAACAGGAAAGAAATTGGAAGAGGATAACTTATATATCTTGATACCAAAATATGTAAAAATCTAGATAAAATAAGATGATGATCTTTTAGCAAAATCAAGGGTTAGACACATGACTATATCTGTAACCACTGAATAAACTGAACAGGTAACAAGAAAATCTGTACAATGTCCAGACAATTTTCAGGGCCAGTACATTTAAGGTCCGAGAGAGATAATTTGTATTATTACTCAAAAAAGAAAATTATAGACCAATCTCACTAAGAAATATAATGTAAACATGCAGATAAAACATTAACCAATCAAATTTAGCATTACATTGAAAATAAGTATCCTCATGATAAGTAAAAACATTTTTTTTAACCCATAATCTAATCTAATCTAATATTGCAATAGATGACTTTTTAAAGCTCATCATTTTAACCTCTGGTTCTGATTCTTAAATTTCATTAAACTGATAAAAGTGAGCCACTGGAAACCTTGAACTAATATAGTACTTAATGGTGAAATAGTTTGAAATATCCCCATTTATATCAGGAACAAGGCACTGGTAATTAACAAGATGCCTATTACTACATGTAGTATTGTTAGTTTTAAAGTTCTAGTCAATACTTGAGATAGGTAAATAAAATGAAAGGGACAGATGCAAGAAAACAATAAACTATTTTTATTTTTCAGTTAATATGGTTGTGTACATGCAACCACACAATTTGTTTACAAATTGAAAAATTATACTTTGTTAATGAATTGAAAAACTACAACTAATAAGAGTTGAATCAGATATAAGATGTATAAGAATATAAGATGTATAAGAATTTAAGATGTATCAGGATATAAGGATATAAGATGTATAAGAAAAATCAATACTTTTTCTATAGACCAGACATAAAGCTATAAAAGATAATAGACAGTTCTCTTTTCAGAAATAGCAAAAGTAAAAAATCATAAATTACCTAGGAATATACTTAGCTGAAAGTGTAGAAGATCTATAAATATCCAAGATCCGTAAAGATATAAAGATTTTCTGAAGGGCTTAGAGGAAGACCTATATAAATGGAAAGACATACTTGATTCCTGGATAGGAAGAATCAATAATCTATCAACTCTCCCAAAATGATTTAACAAATTAACCACCAGTCCAAAGAGATAATTCTCTTTATCCACATGGCTAAATCCTCTACCTTCAAGTTTTGTTCAACCGTCCCTTTCTTAGTGAGGCTTTTTCTGATCACACAATTCAAAACTTCAACCTGTCGCTGCACTCCAGAGCTCTGACTCCCATATCGAACTCCCTTTCTTTTCATCTTTTTCCATAGCATACCTGCTCCCTAATGACCACATAATTACCTATTATGTTTATTGTTTATCATTGGCCATACCCTGATGCATGTAAATGCCTCTAGGGCAGGAAATGTCTCCTGTGTTATTCAATGAGGTATGCCCAGTGCTTTAAGCCTGACATAGGAATTTGCTCAATAAATATTACAAATACTTTCCGGACACTGTCAACTGTATTTTAACTCTGTTTGTGATGAATTTGCCATATGGAAGTTAGTTTTTTTGTGTGTTTTTGGTAGGAAAATCTACTCTGTCAATCCAGAATAATATAGTAACATATATATATAATATAGTTTATCTTTTGGTCTAGTGGTTTAATGGTTTTTAAAATAAAACTGAACTGAATTAAAATAAAACCCAATGGTATTTTTAAAACTGGAAGAGTAAATGTGCTAGAAGTTTCAAGATAATTTAAGACACAGAATTTTCCCAATCAAAACATGATTAGAAATGTGCAGAAATTAAATAGTATAATAATGGTATAAAAATAGAGAACAGAATTAATAAGGAAGAGTATAGAACATGACTCATGTACAATGGGAATTAAATATCTGACTAAAGTGCAGAAAAGATGAATAATTTAATAAAAATTTTAGCTGAGATAACTGATTCTACCGTCGGAGAGTCCTGTCTTTCATCACAAACACAAAAAATTCCAGGTGAGTTTGAAAAAGATATGTATTTTTAAAAACTATAAAAATACTAGGCCAAAATGTAAATAATTATTATATAATCTTGGCAAGAAAGTCATGGAATTCATAAACAATAAAGGTAAAATTTGACAGATTTTACTATGAAAAAGAAAACAAAACTTACTTTCATATGGTAAATATGCCATAAAAAATATTTACAATCCATATAAGGGGTAAATACCAGTACTGCATAATGAGCTTGGGAAAATTAATAAGTGACAGTCTAACAACCCAGTAGAAATGAAATTGCCAAAGGATATTACAAGATAATAGACGTGTGAGCATGGTCTTTGGACCAAATTCAACATTGAAACCAGCCCAGGAAAAAGCCATAATGATAATCAGCTCATGATTATCAGCTGAGGAAACATATCTAAACCACAGAACATGACTCATTTGTGGGAGGGAGTCATCACTGGTTTATAAACACAGTGCCTGGGAAGGTACTAAAGATACATAACTCTGACGATGCCAAAATTTCTACTCTCACTGAAGCCATGCTACGATGCTCTACTCTAGTTAACCCTATGGCAATGGGAGGCTGCTCTAGAGAAAAGTGCTAAGATTCTTAATGCTTCTAGTTGTTTAGTCTCAGAATAGTGTCCTCTTACCATTCTATTTCACATCAAAAACTGCTGATCAAAATTGTAATATATTAAGGGTCTAGTTGAAATGCCACTAGAGAATGGACCAGAAAAAATTGATTCCTTTTAAAAACATTTTTATTGAAATTTACAATGTTTTAGTTTCAAGTGTACAGCAAAGTGATTCAGTTATATATATATATATATATATATATATATATTCTTTTTTCAGATTCTTTTCCATTATATGTTATTACAAGAGATTGAGTACAGTTCCCTGTGTTATACAGTAGATCCTGTTGTTTACCTATTTTATACATAGTAGTGTATATCTGTTAATCTCAAACTCCTAATTTATCACCCCTCCACCACTTTCTCTTTCTCCTTTGGTAACCATATGTTTGTTTTCTAAGTCTGTGAGTCTGTTTCTATTTTGTAAATACAGTAAGTTCATTTGTATCATTTTTTTAGATTCCATATATAAGTGATATCATATGATATTTGTCTTTTTCTGTCTGACTTACTTTGCTTAATATGATAGTCTCTAGGTCCATCCATGCTGCTGCAAATGGCATTATTTTATTCTTTTTTATGGCTGAGTAATATTCCATTGTATATATACACTACATCTTCTTTACACATTTATCTGTTGACAGACAATTAGGTTGCTTCCATGTCTTGGCTATTGCAAACAGTGCTGCTATGAACATTGGGGTGCATGTATTTTTTCAAATTAGAGTTTTCTTCAGATATATGCCCAGGTGTGGGATTGCTTGATCATATGGTAGCTCTATTTTTAGTTTTTTAAGGAAACTCCATACTGTTCTCCATAGTGGCTGCACCAATTTACATTCCCACCAACAGTGTAGAAGGGTTGCTTTTTCTACACACCCTCTCCAGCATTTATTGTTTGTACACTTTTTGATGATGGCCATTATGGCTACTGTAAATAGTGCTGCAATGAACATTGTGGTACATGACTCTTTTTGAATTATGGTTTTCTCTGGGTATATGCCCAGTAGTGGGATTGCTGGGTCATATGGTAACTCTATTTTTAGTTTTTTAAGGAACCTCCATACTGTTCTCCATAGTGGCTGTATCAATTTACATTCCCACCAACAGTGCAAGAGGTTTCCCTTTTCTCCACACCCTCTCCAGCATTTATTGTTTGTAGACTTTTTGATGATGGCCATTCTGACCGGTGTGAGGTGACACCTCATTGTAGTTTTGATTTGCATTTCTCTAATAATTAGTGATATTGAGCATCTTTTTAAGCATTTGTTCGTAATCTGTATATCTTCTTTGGAGAAATGTCTATTTAGGTCTTCTGCCCATTTTTTGATTGGATTATTTGTTTTTCTGTTATTAAGCTGTATGAACCATTTGTATATTTTGGAGATTAAGCCCTGTCAGTAGCATCATTTATAAATATTTTCTCCTAGTCCGTAGGCTGTCTTTTTGTTTTGTTTATGGTTTCCCTTGCTGTACAAAAGCTTTTAAGTTTAATTAGGTCCCATTTGTTTAGTTTTGCTTTTATTTTCATTACTCTAGGAGATGGATCCAAAAAAGTATTACTGCAATTTATGTCAAAGAGTGTTCTGCCTATGTTTTCCTCTAGTAGTTTTATAGTGTCCCTGAAGTCAGGGAGTGTGATTCCTCCAACTCTGTTCTTCTTTCTCAAGATTGGTTTGGCTCTTCAGGGTCTTTTATGTTACCATACAAATTTTACAATTTTTTGTTCTAGTTCTGTGAAAAATGCCATTGGTAATTTGCTAGGGATTGCATTGAATCTGTAGATTGCCTTGGGTAGTATAATCATTTTAACAGTATTGATTCTCCCAATCCAAGAATATGGTATATCTTTCCATCTGTTTGTGTTGTCTTCAATTCCCTTCATCAGCACATTATAGTTTTCAGAGTACAGGTCTTTTCCCAGGTATTTTATTCTTTTTGATGTGATAGTAAAATTGATTCTATTTTTAAAGCCACAATTTATTACCTGTAACTTTGGAAATGTTATAAACTTCCTTAACCTCCTTGTAAACTGACTGCCTCAGCAGCAAAGTGGCAATGATAGAAGCTTCCTGAACCTCCTTGTGTACTGACTGCCTCAGCAGCAAAGTGGAGACAGATACGGCTTTGCCCTCCACACCCTGGGGCCGCTGTGAGCATTTGATCATTAGACAGCAATTTGGAACTGGCTGCGCTGCGATGAAGACCACAAGGAAGAGAATAAACACAAGCTTTTGAAGACAGGAAAAGTCATTTTTAAAGACTGAAATTTTGTGGTCTCTTGGAAAAGTTTGGAGAGAATAGGGAATACATTTGTTTCCTGGTTTATACACAGAAAAGAATGGAACATGGGGAATTGAGGTAACTTACCTAAATTCATACAATGTGCTGCTTTCCACTGTATATTTTCTCTAAAATACTTTAATAGTATTTATATTCACTAAAACCACAAAAGCCAGTCATCACATCCTTAGTCTTGAAATCAAGACATTTTATTTGGAAGGTGTTATGGGTTGAGTTGTGTCCTATCCTCCCAATACCTCATAATGTGACTGTTTTGGAGACAGGGTCTTTAAAGAGGTAATTACGCTAAAATGAAGTTATTACAATGGGTCCTAATCTAATATGACTAGTGTTCTTATAAGAAGAGGATATTGGAGACAGATTGGTTCAGTGGGAAGACTCATGTGAAAACACAGGGAGAAGATGACCATCTAATCCTCATGCAAAATAATGAAATTGGACCCTCATCTTATATCATACACAAAAATCAACTCTTTAATTAAAGGCCTAGACATAAGACCTGAAACTATAAAATTCCTAGAAGAAAAAACAGGGGAAAAGCTTCATGACATTAATGTTAGAGACAATTTCTTGGATATGACCCCCAAAACATCAACAACAAAGGCAAAAATACACAAGTTGAACTATATCAAATTAAAAAACTTTTACACAGCAAAGGAAACAATCAACAGAGTGAAAAGGCGACTTACAGAATGGGAGAAAATAAATGAAAACAATCCATCTGATAAAGGGTTAATATCCAAACGATATAAGAAATTCTTATAACTCAATAGCAAAAAAAGCAAAGAAACATTAAAAATGGGCAAAAACACTTGAATAGACATTTTCCAAAGAAGATAGCCAACAAACATGAAGAATAGTATTAAGCATTAAACATAGTATAAAGTACAATATATAAAAAGATGGTCAACATCACTAGTCATTAGGGGAATACAAATCAAAACCACAATGTGATGTCACCTCATACCTGTTAGGACGACTATTACCAAAAATCAAAAGAAAGCAAGTGTGAGTGAGGATATGGAGAAATTGAAGCTCTTGAACACTGTTGGTGGGAATGTAAAATGGTGCAGCTGCTACAGAAAACAGTACAGATGTTCCTCAAAAAATTTCAAAATAAAATTACCAAATGATCCAGCAATTCCACTTCTGGGTATGTATCCAAAAGAATTGAAATCAGTTTCTGGAAGAGATATTTTCACTCCCATGATCATTGTAACATTATTCACAATAGTCAAGATATGGAAACAACTTAAATGTCCACCCAAGGATGAATGAACAAAGAAACTGTGATATATACATGCAGTGGAATATTATGCAGCCTTTAAAAAGGAAATCCTGCTAAATACAAAAACACAGATGAATCTGGAGGACATTAAACTAGTGAAATAAGTCAATCACAGAGGTTAAATACTGTATCATTTCACTTGGATGAGGTATCTAAAATAGTCAAACTCAGAAGCCAAGTAGGATAGTGATTGCCAAGGGCAATGGGGAAAAGGAATTGAGGAGTTGCTATTCAGTGAATATATATAATAGTTTCAGTTTTGGAAGGTGAACAAGTTCTAGAGGTCTGTACACAACTTGTACCTGTCATTAATAATACTGTATTGTGTACTTAGAAATTCATCAAGAGGGTAGATTGCATGTGAAATGTCTTATCACAATTAGAAAAGTGTTTTAAATATAAAAGAAAAAACAAAAAAGATGGCCATCTATATGCCAAGAAGAGAAGCCTCAGAAGAAATCAATTCTACTGACACCTTGAACTTGTACTCCTTGGCTCCAGAGCTATGAGAAAATACATGTGTACTGTTTCAGCTCCCCAGTCCATGGTCCTTTGTTACAGTAGCCCTGGCAAACTAATGCAGAAGGGTCCTTCTTACTGTAGTTAGTCTGTTTTGTAAGGCGATACTTTACCAAAAAGCAGGGGATACTTTACTTGCATGAACAGGGGCAATGATATCTGTTTTACAGAATTAGGAAAATTGTTCTTTCTTTTTTTTTTTAATTGTTCTTTCTTATTGAGCACTATATTCACATCTAGAAATGGACTTTTCTGAGCCCAGGATGTTTAAATTCTGATTAACTGGAGGTGATGAATAGAGAGTGCATTAACCAGTTGATGGTAACATTTTGATGCACACTTTTCTTAAATCATCAGCTGCATATACCCCATTAATAAAGAAGTGACATGTAGAGAGGTGACAGTGGTACAAGTTATAAATAGGCTGTCTAGACCTGGGGGAGGGGGAGGGTTGGGGGGAACTGCACAAGGTTCTGATAGTCAAACCGTGGTGGTGACAGTAACCACTTCATAGCCAAGCACAACAGAATCGTTTTACACAAAACAAGTTGAACCCCTTGAAAGTTTTTAAACTTGGAAATAGTTCTAGATCACGGCCAGGGGAGAATATCTGTAATGGTGCTCCTCAAATGTAATGTACTTAGGAATTACCTGGGATCTTATATAATGCAGCCTCTGGTCAGGAAGGTCTGGGGTAGGGCATGAGATTCTGCACTTCTAACAAGCTCCCAGGTAATGCCAACGCTGCTGGTCTGGGGTCAACACTTTGAGTAAAATTTGCACTACTCAAAAAACAAAAGGGGAAAGAAAGTAGACCATAGAGGCATTAAAAGGAAATTTAGAACCTAAAGCAACTAGAGAAAGAAGAAGAAACAAAACCCAAAGTTAGTAGAAGAAAAGAAATCATAGAGATCAGAGCAGAAATAAATGAAATAGAGATGAAGAAAACAATAGAATAGATCAATGAAACTCAAAGCTGGTTCTTTGAAAATGTAAACAAAATTGATAAACCATTAGCCAGACTCATCAAGAAAAAAAGGGAAATTTAGAGCCTCATTTTGAAATGAAAGACATACAAATTGAAACGAACAGATATGTTTTTCCCATGCATTTGGCAAAGCTCTGAAGATTCTGTGACACACGGTAGGAGATGGTACAAGCTTCTCCCATGGGCCGATGGTTGGAATGCTAATAAACACAACTTTGAAGGTGAGAATTTGATCCTATTAAAACTGAAAAGGCACATAATTTAGAGCCCAGTATTTCACTTCTGCAAATGTACCTTACAGATTTACTCACATTTGTGCAAAAACATAGTCTACATTTTTTTGTAAAAAAGATGTACGTGTGAGTATACTTATTTTTTTTTAATTTTTGGGCTTCCCTGGTGGCGCAGTGGTTGAGAATCTGCCTGTTAATGCAGGGGACACGGATTCGAGCCCTGGTCTGGGAGGATCCCACATGCCGCGGAGCAACTAGGCCCGTGAGCCACAACTACTGAGCCTGTGCGTCTGGAGCCTGTGCTCCGCAACAAGAGAGGCCGCGATAGTGAGAGGCCCGCACACCGCAATGAAGAGTGGCCCCCGCTTGCCACAACTAGAGAAAGCCCTCGCACAGAAACGAAGACCCAACACAGAAAAAAATAAATTAATTAATTAATAAACTCCTACCACCAACATCTTCTTTAAAAAAAAAATTATTTTATATTGGACTATAGTTGATTTACAGTGTTCTGTTAGTTTCAGGTGTATGGCAAAGTGATTGTTATACATATACATGTATCTATTCTTTTTCAAATTCTTTTCCCATTTAGATTATTACAGAACATTGAGCAGAGTTCCCTGTGCTATACAGTACATCCTTGTTGGTTATCTATTTTAAATATAGCAGTGGGTACATGTCAATCCCAAATTCTCAATATATCCCCCCTGCCATGTTTCTCCTTTGGTAACCATAAATTTGTTTTCTATGTCTATGAGTCTGTTTCTACTTTTTAAATAAGTTCATTTGTATCATTTTATTAGATTCCACATATAAGTGATATCATATGATATTTGTGTTTCTCTTTCTGACAGAAAGCCTGGTCATCACGGTTTATTCAAGAATGGTGAGATCTGGGAACTATATTTAATATCCTGGATAAACCATAATGGAAAAGAATATGAAAGAAAATATATATACATATAATTCCTGTGAATTCCTGAGAGAAAGACAAATTGTTTGTTTGTTTGTTTTTTCCATCTGTTGTTCTTTATAACTCACTGGCTTAGCAAAGTACAGAAACTAAGGAAATAGAGTTTTACAGCTAGATGTCTTTCAATACTGCATTTGAGCAAAACAATGTTTGGGGTTCTTACCCCACCTCCCACTCTGACACTTTTTTAGCAAAAATACTCCTCGGTGCAAAGTGACTGTACACTTGGCACAGCTCTTTCAGGTTTTCAAACCCCCAGTTCTCTGCAGGGAAATAGCAGGGGGCCCAGAATGTGCAGAGTCCAGTGTCAAGGGCAGCATCTCCAGCTTTCCCTTTATTTGCAAAAAAGAAAAATCTTGGAGAAAAGGGATGCCTGGTCTCTCTATATTCGTGCTGTTGGCATCTCTGCTATCACGCCCCACAGCACCTGTTCAATGTTCTCAAAAAATTAGGGATTCTCAGGGGATGGAGATGTTGGCTACTTCCATGACTACCTGCCAAGAGCCGTCTGTGTTCCTGTTAATCACATTTCTTCTGGCTCCGATGCCACCACCTCTTCAATTGCAACCCTTCTCTCCTTCCTTGGTGGTTTTAAAAATTATTTTTTAAGAGACGCAACATAGGATCCAATCAGCTTTTAACCAAAGCTGGGAGAGGGTTCAACTGAGCTTTGAAATATCAGAAATATCAGTTCTAGCCCTGTCCCTCCAGGCAGGAAAAAGGGGATTTCAGCCCGGGCTGCTAATAGAGAGCTGGTCTAAATGGTAGAAAACCAAAAAGCAGAGGAGATGGGCAGCCCACAATGGGGAAACCAGTGCTGTTCCCAAGGAAAATGACCAAGCTGCCAGTCTTTTTTCTAACTTGCATATCTCCGAGGACATGTTACTTAGCCAGGCCTGCTAGCTGAAAAAGGAAATCCTATGACTAGAGTATAATCGCCTCTCTTTCTGCCCAATGTGCTAAACCTGGATGTTCGTTCCTGTCAACACAAGGAAATCATCCTGTCAGATCCCACTCTCCAAAATAATGCTCAGCGGTTGTAGAGGTAACACAAGTCATCCAATGACTAAAGATTCAATGGGGCCTGAGCGAGATTCAGCTTAGTCTATGTCCCTGTAAATTGGTGTGTTGGTAGCTTTTTTCCAAACTCTGAAGAGCGAGCTAGATTTTTAAAATAATCACTGTAACATTAAAAAATCACCAGCCCTTGCCCTTTCTCCCTCGCCAGTCGGCAATCTTTATCTTTCCTCAGCATTGTTGCTATCATTCTTGTTTATAACTTTTCCTTATGTTGGTGATTTTCTTTTTCCTCTCTAAATTTTCCTAAAGAGCGATAGATCAATAGAAAGACACAAAGACATCGAAACAAGAGCCAGAAAATCATCTTGGACTTAGAAGGAGAGTATTGACCAGAACCAAGGAGGGGGCTGGAACACGGTGGGCCCTCAGAGAGGAGAATCAATAAAGATTGCCTTGTCTGACCTGGCCAGGCTTTTGTTGATGAATCCTCTCCTCCCTGGAGCCACAGGAAGGAGACGAATTGGGGGTGCTAGCTCATCGCAGGCTGTTCTGTCCTGTTTTTCTCCTCCTTCAAGCTTTGAAAGGAAAGGATGCCCATTGACTTGGATGGGACCCTTCTGGGGACCTGTACCTTGGAGACTCAGGGCTTTGACCTACTCAGCTTTCCAAGGTCCAAGTGTCACTGAATTTGCCTAAATAACATTTGTCTGAGAATCTCATTTGCGTCTAAGTTTCAGATTCAGGGGCCCATGGAGAAAGAGTTCCAAGCTGGGTGAGATGAGTATGTTTCATGTTAGTGAGATCATTAATTTAATTTCCATGGGTGGGCGGTGGTGGTAGAGAAATAAGCATTAGTGGTTGGGGAGACGGGATGAATAAAAGGCCCCATCCTTGGTGTCAGGAGGACTGGGGTTTAGAACTGTCTTCTTGTTGCCTAAGGGCTTTCATGGGACATAAAATCATTTAACAAGTGGAATATACCCTAAAATATCTTTGAATTCATTTCTAGCTTTTTAATTCTATGTCGTACCAATCCATAAGGCAGGGACACTCAAAGAATGAAAGTCCAGTGCTATTTTTTGAGAAAAAAAATGGCTGGAAATGGTTACTTATCTCCATGTCACAACTCTGCATCCGGCAGACGGCCTCAAGCATTTGGCACTAGAGTCCGTGGTGACAGTGACAGTCTTTCTTCCACGTATTTTAGTCTATTTGCTAGTTTGGAGATACCTTTTAAAACTCCCTCTTCTCTTCCTTTTTCCATCTCCTAACATGGCTACCACCTCAATTGTTTTTTCTCACCTAATATGCCCTCGTGTGATCCCCACACAAAAGTGTGAAAATGACTTGGTCTGAACAGCCACTTACACAGCAGGTAAATTCCATCATGGTTGGATGGGAGATTTTTGTACTTGGTTTCTTCTCGAATGTTCTATTAATAATGTCACAAACAAATGTCCTTTCAGTACATTCTCTTCCTTCAGCTTCCAGAGGTATTGTCACTGACAAGAAGCAACAGGAAAACACAGTCTTGGTGTATGCGATTAGAATCTGGGTTTTTCCCTAAATTTGTTTCATCATTAATGGTGGGTGTCTTGTGGACGGAGAAAAATTCTGAAAGTAGCCCTCTAAAAAGGTTAAAATATGTTCATTTGGCAAACATTTATTAAACATTTACTGTGTGCCTAGCACTGTAAAAGGCACTGTTGAGGCATATGAAAAATTATATACATGGCAGTGGCAGAGCCTTCTTGATTTCTATTCCAATATCCCTTTAATCATTTTTGTCACACCCAACTATCAACACAACCATTAGCAAATTACGTCAGCCTGTCTTCTTCAAAACAGATACAGAATCTGATTCCTGAGCCACCATCATCTTTTTCCTGGGTCATTGCGACAGCTTCCTAATAGGCTTCAGCACCTCCTGGGTCTTTCTATAGTCTAGGCTCTAAGTGATTGTTTTAAATCAAGCTGGCTCATGACACTATTCTTAAATCTCACCAGTGATGTCCCATCTGACTCAGTGGAAAAGTCATGTCCTGGGGTCCCCACTATCTGGCTTCTCACTGCTATGCTGGCTCCACGTCCTAATGCCCCTCTGGAGCTTCTCCGCTACAGCCACATGGGTCCTCCGAGCATGTCAAACACCCCCCTGCCCCAGGGCCTTTGCACTGCCTGTTCTCTTTGCCTAGAGTACTCCTCCCTCAGATACCTCAACAACAGCTGGCCCTGACGCTTCCTTCGGATCTCCACTGAAATCCTACCTTACAACTGGAGACTTTCTCGACTACCAGTTTCCCGGTTTATTTGCCTATTTACTCTCTCCATACATTATTTTTTTTTCTTCTGCAGTACGCGGGCCTCTCACTGTTGTGGCCTCTCCTGTTGCAGAGCAACAGGCTCCGGACGTGCAGGCTCAGCGGCCATGGCTCACGGGCCCAGCCACTCCGCGGCATGTGGGATCCTCCGACACCGGGGCATGAACCCGTGTCCCCTGCATCGGCAGGCGGACTCTCAACCACTGTGCCACCAGGGAAGCCCCTCCATACATTATTAATGTGAGGTCCACAAGGGTAGGATCCATGTCTATTTTGTTCATTGCTCTATTCCTAGTGCCTAGAACACTGCTCAGTAAATATTGGTGGAACTAGTTTTCTTATTTCTCACAAACAGAACACAAAGTTCATTCAAAATGATAATGTACTTACCTAAGAGATCACATTTTCACAGGCTGTCTTGTGTTTAGGAGTGGTTGATTAGATTTAAACATAAGTCTTTGGGTGGGCAGGGGGCTTTGGGGAGAGCCCAATGAAAGAGAATGACTCATCTGGGAAACGTGTATTTTGTTCTTTCCTATTTTCCCTCTGTTCCTTCCTGGAATGTGGACTTGATGGCTGAAACTCCAGCAGCCATATTGTGTCAGTGAAGACACTGTAATGATTATAGCCATAGGCTAAAGACAGAGAAGCAAAATGATAGAAAGAGTCTGGATCCTTCTTATGGATACTAGTCCTGGACTGTTTATCAAGTTATTTCTTTAAGTCACTGTTATTTCAGCGCTCTGTTACTGGTGAACAAACAGAATTCTTCACTGGTGCAATGGCCATTTTCCTTCAGAAGGTTATATCCATTTAAGAAGAGAGGGTATAAATACAAGAAAATGTAAGTAGACAAGATAATATTATAAGAAGTGGACACAGTAAACTGCCACAAGAAGGGCATGCAATGTTATAAATTTATAAAAGAGCAATATTGAGAAGCTTAGAGGAAGTAGTAAGAGGTTGGTTGGGGAGGAAAGGGGACAACCAAGGGTTTGGCTATAGAAGATACTTGATATATTGCAGGAGTAGCTTGTTGACTGAACAGAACACTTTTATATAGGAAATTATTAGAAGTTTATGATTTAAAAAGAATATTGGAGTTGAGATAGAGGTAGACTTTTGACAGTGAAAAAAGAAAGTGAACAATGGAAATGAAAAAACTAAAGAGAATTTGGTCATGGGAAACAAAGGAGTGAGGGCGGTCAGACAAGCAGAGACTGTTGAAAGATGCTGAAAGCAATCACGAAAATAGGGAGTATAGGACGAGTTTCTAAGGGAAGATGAAGGGCCTGACTTCAGACATGTTTAATTCAACATAAATGGAGCTAAATGATAAATAATTAGAGATGCAGAGGTGGGACTTGGAAAGGAAGTCAGGATTGTAGAGTTAGATGGAGGAGCCATTCCCATAGAGAAGATTCAGGAAGCTACATGAATAATGGGCTAGGCAGCTGTAGACAGCTACAATTAGAGTTGGAAGAAGAGGATTTAGTACAAGTCATAGACAGGGACTGATGAGTGAGCTGATAAGGAACCAAAAAGTGAAGAGGCCCGACAGAGAGTGGTTCATGAATTAGGGGGTAGACAATTATGTTCAGAACAGAACAAAATAACATTATATATATTAAAAAAACACACCAAAAGCCAAAGCAAATGAAACTTAGAAAAGAGGACAGGATTTGGCAATTAGTTCACTAGGAGCTTTGTGAGTGCAGCTTCAGCAGGGAGAAGAGACCACAGCAGGTAAAGAAGCCACTGGCAGGAGGAAGGCAGCCTGGGGCTGAACCATAAATGTACAAGTTTGGAAAAAAGGGAGACTGGAGCTCAATGAGCAACAGGGTCAGGCAAAGTTTTGTTTTATTTTGTGTCTTTAAGAGAGAAGAACTTGTTTATGTTTGAAGGCAAAGGCGAAGAAATCAGTATAGAAGAGATTGATGTTGTGGGAAAGAGATTAATGCAAAACGAACGTACAAAGATCTTTTTCTTTGAGACTAGGGAGAATGCTAAGGGGTCAGAAGTATTTTCAAGCTAAAAGATAAGCAATCTCCTTTAGAAGGAGACTGATTTATCCATTCAATAAGAGATGGACATCTGCTGAGAACTGAAGTGAAGAAAAATGGAATTACACACACACGTGCGCACACACAATTTTGTATATTTTATATTTTTTAAAAGTACCCAGGTGTTCCCTTCTTGAAGTGAGTATCCTAGGTGCTTCTTGCTGGTTCTAAGTGGTTCCAGGTGGGGGTGGATTATGTGGCTCCCGAATTTCAGCTTTTCTCAGGAGCACAAGAGCTTAACGATTTGGAGAAGAAGCTGTAGAGTGGAGGAAAAGCTTAAGAAGCAGCTCAAGGCCAAAATGAAGACTTAAAGATAACAAAATGAGCATAAAGATCACCTACAACTCCATCCATTGTAACTTTTATGCAACAAAGGACTCATACTGTTACCGACCAGCGTTCTTGGCCTACCCCCATCAGTAGAAATTGATAAGACGCCAGACAGGAAATGCAGGCAAGGCTTTATTGGGGCCCCTGCTGCAGCATGGGGAAGCGAGAACAAACAACAGGTTCCCTTGCTCGCTCGCTCCTCCGTGGCAGGGTTGGGGCGGGGGGGGGGGGGGGCAAGCTTGTTCCTTATATGGGGTGAGGGTAGGGGTTGGGCCAGAGGGGTGACTTAGGTGGTTTGCCCACCCCTTTGGTGGTGTTGAGTGCAGGGGGCATGCACAGTACCCTGCTGTTGCTCCCGACACCCTGCTTTTGCTCCCAGCTCTTCAGAAGTGGCAGTTGGAGGGGTTTTTTTTTGGTCTTTTTGTCCATAATTTGCCCCAATTGTGCATGCACGCAGTTATTTTTAATCCCTTATAGTTTCTTTGTGTTTTGGTGCTCGAAGAGACGTTTGTCCAGGTGCAGGCACTGCAGCAAAGTGTCACAGGTCCCAGGACCCAGCCTGTCTCCATACCAGACATACTGTCCTGCAACATTTTTTGTTTATCACATCCTGGTCATGTTTCCAGGTCTGCAAATGTGGATCTACATCATTCTTTTGTATGGGTGTTTTTCCATCATATTAGTGTACCATGATTTATTTAGACATTCTGTAATTGATGACATTTTAACAGTTTCCACTATAACCGCTGCTGCAGTGAGCATGTTTGTACATATATCTTTATGCACTTGTGACACTATTACTTTAGGAGAAATTCCTAAAGTTAGATTTGTTGCTGCCAACATTTTTTTCAAAATATTACACTTATTAAGTCTTTTAATAACCGGAAATGCTTCCTTTCCATAACTTTTGCCAATATTGTCTCTTAATCTTTTAAATTTTTGCCACTGAGAAGCAAAATACCTTCTTACTGTTTTCAAATTTGCATTTCCTTAGTTACTGTCAAGGTTTACAATATTTTTCTATGTCTACTGGCCCTTTGTATTTATTTTTCTGGGAATTGCCTATTGCATCATACAATTTTCTGTTAGACTGACTTTTTCATATTCATTTATATAAACTCATTTTGTATTTTGATTATTAACCCTTTATTTCTAATATATTGCAAATGTTTTATCCTAGTCTGCCACTTTGATTTTTGTTTATGTATTCTTTGCTTTAATAAAGTTTTTAATACTTACACAGTTATATTTATTAAGTTTTTGCTTTGGTATTTTGAATTTTAAAGCTTTCCCAACCCCAAGCTTAGAAAAGTATTGCCCATACATTTTCTCCTAATACATTTTTAATTTTGATCTTACATCTCTAACCCAGATGAAACTAATTTTTGTATTTAATATAAGCTAGCATCTATCTCCTTATATATGAATACCTGATCACTTTAACACAATTTACCTCAATCCATTTTTTCCCTGGGATTTAAAATACTACCTTTAGTATATATTAACATTCTTTTTTTTAATATATATATAAATTTATTTATTTATTTATTTTTGGCTGTGTTGGGTCTTCCTTGCTGCATGCAGGCTTTCTCTAGTTGCAGCAAGCAGGGGTTACTCTTCGTTGCCATGCACAGGCTTCTCATTTTGGTGGCCTCTCTTGTTGTGGAGCACGGGCTCTGGGTGTGCTGGCTTCAGTAGTTGTGGCACACAGACTCGGTAGTTGTGGCTCGTGGGCTCAGTAGTTGTGGCTCGCAGGCTCTAGACTGTGGGCTCAGTAGCTGTGTCGCATGGGCTTAGCTACTCTGTGACATGTGGGATCTTCCCAGAGCAGGGCTCGAACCCGTGCCCCCTGCATTGGCAGGTGGATTCTTAACCACTGCACCACCAGGGGAGTCCCAGTGTATACTAACTTTCTACTCACTCTTGAGTTTCTCTAGATTCTTCTCCTGTAATTGGTTCATCTGATAGTGCTAATCTTATCATTATAACTCATTTTCCAAACTTTCTTGGCTACTTTCACTCATTTATTCTCCCAGAGGGACTCTAGAATCAATCTGTCCAGTTAAAAATCAAACACACGTAAGAAATGACTGGGATTTGTATTGAATCATCTATGTATTTAGTGTTTCCATCTGGCAATATGGCTTATCTCTCATTATTTGACATTATTTCCTGTCTTTCAATACAATTTTAGAATTCCTTAGGGAGTCTAACATTTTTGTTGTCCTTTTGGGTATCACTTTATACAATAACATTTTTCATTTAATACATTAAGAAACTAAACATATGTAACAGATTTTTTTTTTTTTTTTCCGGTATGCGGACGTCTCACTGCCGTGGCCTCTCCCGTTGCGGAGCACAGGCTCTGGACGCACAGGCTCAGCGGCCATGGCTCACGGGCCCAGCTGCTCCGCGGCATGTGGGATCCTCCCAGACCGGGGCACTGTAACAGATTTTTAAAATGTTGATTCATTCTTTAAAATGGTGGGTTAATCTTTTAATTTTTTTCTGCATTTGATTTAATGATGTTTTGCTTAGATTGTTTGTATCTGTATGAGTAAGCAATAACTCACTAGCATTTTTCTTTTACTGCTATCATTTTTAGTTTTTTAAAAATTAATTAACTTATTTTTGGCTGCGTTGGGTCTTTGTTGCTATGTGCGGGTTTTCTCTAGTTGCAGCGAGCAGGGGCTACTCTTCGTTGTGGTGCACGGGCTTCTCATTGCGGTAGCTTCTCTTGTTGCGGAGCATGGGCTCTAGGTGCACTGGCTTCAGTAGTTGTGGCTCGTGGGCTCTAGAGCATGGGCTCAGTAGTTGTGGTGCATGGGCTTAGTTGCTCCACGGCATGTGGGATCTTCCCGGGCCAGGGCTCAAACCCGTGTCCCCCACATTGGCAGGTGGATTCTTAACCACTGTGCCACCAAGGAAGTCCCTCATTTTTAGTTTTGATGTAAGAAATTTGTTTGCCTTATGGTCTCAATAACATGGAAATTGCCTGTTAGGTATACTCTGAACCTGGCACCCTTTCAAATGGTAGATCTTTGACAAACTTTTCCATTTCTTCTTTGGATTTCAGTCTACTTGGCTTTTCTATCTTTTCTTGAGCATTTTTTCCCACTTGATTTTGACTATATAGTCACTCATTCAATCTTGCCTTTCAAATTTTTGACAAAAGGGACACAAAATATTACATTAAATTATTGGAACCTATTTTATACCTGTTATAATTCTTTCCTATTTCATTATTAATGTGGTACTTTTTGTTTGTTTTCCTCATTTATGATCTTACTTAGTATATCAGGTATTTATCCATTATATTCAGGTACTTGAAGAAGCTTATTTTAAATTCATTTATCAATTTTACTTAACTTTTGTTTTCTTTATTAATTTTAGCTTTTAAGTTAACTATTTCCTTCTATTTTCTTTTGGTTTATTTTGTATCCTCTTCCTTCTATTCTTAGTTTGCTGAGAGTTTTTACTATGAATGTATGTCTGATTTTATCAAAACATTTTTCTGCACCTGTTGAGATAATCATTTTTTTTAATCTGTTAATATGGTGTCACTGATTTTTAGATTTTAAAGCAACATGACCAAGGAACAACCATGTTGGATTACCCTTTTTATATAATGTTGAATTTAATTTGCTAACATTTTTTAGAGGCAATTCCCTTCTATTTTCATGTGGGTTATTGGTCTGTAATTTTCTTTTCTCCCTTCCAAGTACTACTAACCAGGTCCAACCCTGCTTAGCTTCTGAGATCAGGTGCATTCAGGATGGTATGGTTATAGACTGTAATTTTCTTATAACATCTTTGATTTGGAGTCAGAGTAATGGAAGTGTTTTCTTCTCTTGTAATTTCTGGAAGAATTTGTGTAGAAATGATGTTATTTCATCTCTGAATGTTAGAATTCACTAATGAAGTCATTTGGCCTGAGTTTTCTCTGTGGGAAGTTTGTTAACTACTTCAATTCTTTCTATAGATAATGGTGATGATGATAATAGCTAATCTATGTTATGGCTTATTATGTGCTAGGCATTATAAAATTTATATGAATATGTAAGTCACTCCTTACCACAGCATTATGAAATTTGTGCTCTTACTCTTCTCATTTTTAGATACAGTAACAAAGTCTCAGAGAAGTTAAGTAACTTGCAGAAAATACATACCTAGTAAATAATAAAGCAAGGCTTCAGATTTACGTCTTTCCTATTCTAGAATAAGAATCCTTCCACCACATATTGACTATAAACTTTTCATCCTAGTTGTAGGTCTGGGAGTAGGAAACAGTCTCTCATTCATTCATTTATTCATTTATCCACTCACTTCTTGCCGTCATGCGACAAGCATGTTAAGTGCTCACCATGAGGCCATACCACGTGACAAGCTCTGCGTACAAGGCATACTAATCAGGGACCCAAGAAATGAGGTGGGTGCACAGGGTCTGTTATTGAGGATGAGTGCAAATATCTCCTGTTTGTCTTCAGAGAGAGATTTTCTTCATAGGTCCTCAGGAATGCTTACCTATGACAGTGTTATAACATTGTTTGCAACTTCTCTCCCATCTAACTCTCCCCAGAACTATCTTCTTACCCCAAATCACATTCAGTACTCCCCCAGTGCTTAAGAAAATTTTTACCTGGATGCTAGTTCCGATTAGCACCACCAATAAAATGCCGTTCCTTGACAGTAAACACAGAAACTATACAATCTCAGACCCCATATGCCATCTGCCATGCTAGGAAAACCCAGGTCTCTGATGTGGAATTTCAAGAAGCAATTGAAACTAATCTACATAATTTCCTTAGCAATCAAAAAAATAAAAACTTTCCTCCAACCACCCCCCCCCCCGCCAATGTTTTTTGATTTCTCACAACAGTCCTGAAGTGTTAAAGCTTTGCAGATATCCCAGCATTTATTTCCTTGCTGTGTAGTGTGGAGACAGAATGAAATCACCGATGAGTCTACAAGGAGGTTCTCAATCACATTTTTTCTTTTACTTGAAACCACATGTTCCTTTCTTTGAATATTTTTAGGTTGGGTTAAAGCAGGCTAGAGTTGAAAATATTCTGACGCTTAAAAAATAGTTGTTGCCAGGAGGGTTTTTCCCAGTTTGAAAAATAATACAGCATGCTGCCAAAGAAACAAATGAGTCACAGGAACTGGAAGCCAAGAGGCTAAAAACAAACGAAAATCAGCAACAAAAAACTCAGCACTAACATCTGCTTAGGTGTATATCAATGCTTGGCAGGAAAAATGAGCCTACATCTGTCTGGCTGTCTAGAACCACACCTGATACATGCTGTGATTGGTCCAACTGGAAAGAGGACCCAGGAAGAGACAGCAGTCAGCTTGTACCCAATGATTCCTTGGATTGTCAGAAATTTGGTTCTAGGTTTCAAAATCTTCTGTCAAGTCTCCTGATTAAATTACTGCTATCAGATGGTGATGGTGTAATGACTTTAGAATATAAAGTCCTTACAACAGTCTTTAATCCATGACATCATGTTACAGATGAGGAAACTGAAGGACAAAAAGGCTAATTAATTTGGCTAATAGCCAACTTCTAGGTAGTGGATACTTCCTACCAGGATACTGACACAGATACAGTGCAGGCACAGAACAGCCCCTGTACTGCAGGGATGCCTCATGGTACGCTTCTACCATCACACTCCTTTCCCTCCTGCCTACATTCATTCCCTCCTTAACCCCTGGCAACAGATCAATAATCTGTTCTCCATTTCTGTAATTTGGTTACTTCAAAATGTTATCAAATGGAAACATGAAATATGTAACCTCTTGGGATTGGCTTTTCAGCACAATTCTCTGCATTTCATCCAGACCATTGGGTGAACTGATAGTTCATCCCTATTTACCGCTGAGTACTATTCCATGTATGACATATTCCATATGTATGACGGTTTGTTTAGCCATTCACCAACTGATGGACATCTGAGTTATTTCCAATTGGAGCTACTGTGAATAAAGCTGCTATAAATACTCTAGTACAGATTTGTATGTGAACACAAGTCTTCATTTCTCTGGATAAATGCCCGGGTGTGCAATTGCTGGGTTGTATGGTAGTTACTATTTTTTTTAAAGAAACCACTAAACTGTTTTCCAGAGCGGCCGAACAATTTTACATCCCCATCAGCAATGTATGAATCATCTAGTTTCTTCACGTCCTGCCAGCATTTGGCATTGTCACTATGTTTTATTTTAATCATTCTAGTAGGTGTGTAGTGATACCTCATTGTGGTCTTAATTTGCATTCCCCTAATGGCTAATAATGTTGAACATCTTTTCATGTGCTTATTTGCCATCTGTATATCTTTGGTGAAATGCCCCTTCATGTCTTTTCCCCAGGTTCTAATTGAATTGTTTGCTTTTTTACTGTTGAATTTTGAGAGTAATTTATACATTTGAGATTTTAGCCTTTGTCAGAGATGTGGTTTGCAAATATATTCTCCCAAACTGTAGCTTGTATTTTCATTCTCTTAACAGGGTTTATTTTTAATTTTGATGAGGTCAAACTTATAAATTTTTCTCTTTTGGGGTTATGATTTTGCCTGGTCTTAGCTCCTAAAGATTTTCTCCTGTTTATACCTAAAAGGTTTACCATTTCATTTTTAAGTCCATTATGAATTTTGAGATAATTTTTTTATAAGATGTAAGGTTTAGGTGAAATTTATTTTTTGTTTGTTTGTTTGCACCACTTGTTGAAAAGGCTAAACTTCCTCCATTAAAATGCTCTTGCACCTTTGAAAAAGCTCAGTTTGGCGTATTTGCATAAGTTCTAGTCTATTCCTGGGTTTTTTACTCTGTTCCATTGATCTGTCTGTCTAACCCTCTGCCAATATTATAGATTCTAGATTACTATAGCTATACAATAAGTCTTAACATTGGATATAGATCAATTCCTCCCACTTTATTTTTCTATATCAAGATTTTTTAGCTAATATATAGCTAAACTGTGTGTGCTTTTCCATGTAAATTTTAGGATAACCTTGTCTATATCTACAAAAAAATCTTGTTGGGATTTTCACAGGAATTATGTTAAATCTATATATCAGTTTGGGGAACTGATATCTTTACTATGTTGGGTCTTTCAATCCATGAACAGTGTATGTTCTCCAGCTATTTTTTAAAAAATTTATTTCATCAGAATTTTGTAATTTTCATAATACAGATTCTAAACATGTTTTGTCAAATTTATATCTAAGTGTTTAATTTCCTTTGAAGTGGTTATAAATTATACTGTGTTTTTAATTTTGCCTTCTACATGTTTGTGGTTAGTATATAGAAATGCAATTGATTTTTGTGTGTTGATCTTACAAATCAATATTTTAAGAAGCAATTTTATTTAGCAAATATTTATTAGTATTCTACTCTATGTAAATCACATCAAATCATGGGGAATATTAAAGGTAGTTAATTACTGCCTATATTTTGATTGTGTACAAACCACTCAATTTATCTGTAGCAGAGGTTCAAGAAGTGAAAAATATGAGAAGATATAACTTGAGTCCACTAGTTACACAGCATACTTGAAGAACAGATGAGAAGTTGTACAAAGGGACAGGAAGAAACTTTTGGGTAAAATAAGAGTACATCAGGGTAGAAATTTCAGGATATCTGGGTTCTAATTGCCCTCCAGATATTTTCTGTGGCTCAGGCAACCCTCCCAATGACAAATGGTTCATAACACATAAGTCCTTCTCCCCCCAGCAACATATTTTAGAATCCAATGAAATTATATTCATGGACGTTTTTGAAACATAGAAATACTACAACCACATTGGGTTAGAAAATGTTCTCTCCTCTATTGATTTAAATAACTAAGATCCATTTTTCACTTGGAAAATGCTTTTAAGTTTTAACACAAAGGTAAGATGTGTCTGATCAAGGTAGTCTGTCTACAAAGAGCCCTGCTTCTGGGGAACAGGAGTTAATTACATCTCACCGCATAGGAGTGAGTGCCCCTTCCATCCAGGCCAACTGGGCATCATTACAAGTGAGTAATTGCACCGCTTTTCATCGGTTGCCTAAATCATTAGAACACAAGATTATTAAACCAAGACCCTACCAATTTAGCTGCTCAAGGATGGAGTCTATTAGACCATCTGCTACCTTATCAACACCAGACACAGCAAGTCCAGGCAACTTTATATCCAACATGTAGCACCTACTGCTTCCAACTGATCCATATACTCTTTTTTAAGTGATGGTTATTTAATTGCTGGAGCTAACAAGCAATCCAACAACGCTTCTAGGCTATTAGTACAATTTGCCAAAAGTGGACTGTTGGGTTCAGAAAGAGCCAACACACAAAGTAATATTATTTCCAATCATGTTGTTCAGGCTGGAGTCTAGAAAGACTATTTCAGGAAGGCATGAGTGTTAAAGAGAACAGAATGGTGACCTCATCCTTTTCTCTGCTAAAGTTCTCTCACTATGTGGAGGCTCAGGTGTTTTTAAAAGGTGAAAAACAAAAGAGAAATATGGAAACTAGAAAATATATGCATTTATTTTTACCTTTTCTCTCTGAGTACTTTCTCTCTACTTGACATCTTTTCTGTCTGTGAAGGCAGAAGTATTTTCTCTATTGTTTACTATCATACCAGTACCTGGTAGGTGCTTAAAAATATATTTCATAAAGAAAGACATGGAAGCAATCTAAATGTCCATTGACAGAGGAATGGTTAAAGAAAATGTGGTACATATATACAACAGAATACTAGTCAGCCATAAAAAAGAATGATATAATGCCATGTGCAGCAACATGGATGGACCTAGAGATGGCCGTACTAAGTGAAGTAAGTCAGACACAGAAAGACAAATATCATACGATATCACTCATATGTAGAATCTAATTTTTTAAAAAAAATTCTACAAATGAACTTATTTACAAAACAGAAAGAGACTTACAGATATGGAAACAAACTGATGGTTACCAAAGGGGAAATGTGGTGGGGGGGAGGGATAAATCAGGAGCTTGGGATGAACAAACACACACACACTACTATATATAAGATAGAACAGACCTACTGTACAGCACAGGGAACTCAATATTCTATGATAACCTATATGAGAAAGAATCTGAAAAAGAATGAATATATGTATATGTATAACTGAATCACTTTGCTGTACACCTGAAACTAACACAACATTGTAAATCAACTATACTCCAATAAAATTTTAAAAAAAGAAATGAATGTTGCCTAAATGAATATAAAGGTAAACACACATATGTGGGGAAAGAGGGAGGGAGGATGTCCACACGGAATTTGATGGGAAGAGAAGGAAAGGGTCAAACAAACCAGTCAGCAAACCAGTCAGCATGGTCACTTCCATCTGCTCTGGGAACTTCTGAGAACAAGAAAGTTTGGAAGAAAGAATTTGGACTTGCTGGAGAACTGAGCCACTGGCCAAGCATTTAGAAGAAAATGATGCTTTGGGTGAAGGTGAAGTGAGGGCTTTGCCATCCTCTCTCCAATAAATCATACTTCACCTTTCCTCAAAGATGCGGCTCCTCCATGAACCCCAACCTCTGAAGTAATGAGAGCAACCAACTTACCTTCACTCAACCATTCATTGCTTGAGAGTGGATTCCACATCTCACCTAAGTGTGTGACAACCTTGCAAGTTCTTCAGAAAGCAAGGCCATGGTTTTGTTTGGCTTTTTTTTAATTTAATTTTTATTTTATATTGGAGTAGAGTTGCTTTACAACGTTGTGTTAGTTTCAGATGTACAGCAAAGCGATTCAGTTACACATATACATATATCTATTCTGCTTTAGATTCTTTTCCCATATAGGTTATTACAGAATACTGAGTAGAATTCCCTGTGCTATACAGTAGGACCTTGTTGATTATCTGTTTTATATATAGTAGTGTGTATATGTTAATTGTCATGGTTGTGTTTGAACTTCTCAAGTGCACCTGGCTAAGTACACAGCCTGTACTGGCCACTGCAGCCTGACTGAGGGGAAGGAACCTGTGTCTCTACATCACTTTCTTCTGGGTTCTTCCAACTTCAAAGAGGTAAATCACTCAAATTTTGAAGACTCCCTTCTGATCCCCTTCAAAAAACTAGTGGATAACAGGTTCCGCTCTTGAAAAAGATTACCCCCCTAATATTACTTTAGTTGGATTATATTAAAAATGTGTTTGAAACATTTGAAAAGAGTGATGCTATAACAGAGTGGGGTCCTTTGGAGTCAGGCAAACTGGGTTCAAATCCAGGCTCACTCCTTATAACCCTGTGACCTTGACAATTCTTTGAGATGGTGGTGATAAGGTGGCTGTGAGAATTAGTTGTGCATGAAACTATTTAAGACAATGCCTGGTATTTTGGTGAGTACTCAGAAGTGGAAGTAATTATCAGCTTTGATTAGCCACTCTGGCCCTGTTTCCCCTCCCCGCCCACAGGGAGATGGTGGGGTGAAAGCAGATGTGCACCCAGCGAGGAGAGCAGAGCAGGTGAGGGTGTGCAGATGTTATTGTCTTGAGGGTACATTTTACTCCATGATAATGAATTTAGAGCATTATTTTCCACATTAAAACAAACCCAGAGCCATATATGAATCAAATATGAATCAAAATATGCATAAGTTTTTATCAAAAATTAGGAGACCTCCTAATCTCGGGTTTGCTTCAAGATGCTTGGTGCTACTCCTGAGGGCCTGGGGGACTGTGTTCACTCCATTCTGCTGTTGGGGGTAGTTTGGAGGAGGAGTTTGAGAAGCACTGTGAGAAAGTGACTGGTAAACCACAAAACACCAAAAACTACTAGTTGAAATGATGCATCTGGTATCTGCTAAGCTTCCTCGGTAGGACCAAGAGCCAGACATCAGGTGCACATAGACTGAACAGGAGTAAATGTGGTCCAGTACATGCCAGCGTTAGCCTGTCTCCAGCATCACGCCTCTCCCTCCTCCCAACCTCTCTTCCCTTGGGGGACTGAGAATTCTTTGAGGACTTGTTGACATAGTGAATTTAATTCCCCCAAAGGGACATGAAGGAGAATTTCAGCAAGTCCCTGGAGGTTTTCAAGTGAACCCCAGTCACTGTATCCTCCTTCCAGAGATGGTGCCAACTCTCAGCCCAAAAACTTAGCTACCATGTTCTTAAAACTCACACGGGTATCAGGCTTTATATTGCCTATAAGTTTTCCTAACAGTTAACCTAGTGCTTAAGTTTCTTAATAACTCTTCCTAGGTGTATCTAAAAGTGGCACATCATTGAAATATTTTTGTGTTAGGAAAGCTATTTGTAATAAAATTATACTCACACCTCCCCTGTCACCAAGATAACAACCAATACAAACTCCTCTTGAAAATCAATGAGTGAAACATGGTCCATCTTACGGAAAAACCCAAAGGAACTGTTTGGCCAACCCAATAGAAAGCCAATGGCTACAAAGAGTCTCCAGGTATAATTAGCTACTGGGTCTCTAGATTATAAATAGCATTTAGTAGACAATCAAGGTTTAGTAGATTTATTTATTCATTCAACAAATATTCGCTGAGAGTCTGTGGCAGGCCAGGTACTGGGTAAGCCACTGGATGGATAGATGGATGGATGGGTGGAAGATGGATGGATTTATGATGGTCATATCAGTGAATGGATGGCTCTCCAAAATGTAAGGCAATTAACACCTGATTTAAACCAATCACAATATTACCTTAGAAAAGATCAAGGGTAGAGAGCATATTCTTTTTTAAAGAAGAAGTTCAGATCTATAACCATTTGGACACACACTATTTCAGATGTAACTTGGGCTCTAAGTGAAGTTTCTTGGGTATTTGTGAGAGTTAATCATAGTAAGAGTTATGAGTAATTTCAAATGTGTTAGGTAAAAGCTTTTATTTGATTTTTACCCCCAATGGACAAATAACTTTAGTACTCCTGTGGTGTAAATTATTTCATCTTCCCCTGTTAGAGACCCTCCGAGGTCTAATATGTTGAAGCAGAACCAGCTTTCAAAGCCTTCAAAGAAGAAACTGAAAATTTCTGTTATGTTTTAATTTATATTTTGAGTTTTTATAAGGTGTACCCAAACTTTGCTTGTGGAAAATCATCATTTATCTTAGTGATTTGTCTGTGCATGTTATTCAGAGTAGTAGATCCATTAAGAATGTCAGCTTCCTGAAGACAAGGACTTCCTGACTGTTCATAGAAACACCTTCACAGTACCCGAAACTTTGTTAACTGAATGAATCAATTAATAAATGCAAGGCCCAGGTTAAGTTTTATTACTGCTATTGTAACATTTCACCTTGTTACACGTTGGACCATACCTCTCCAATGCACTGTAACTCTTTTCATCTTTACAGCTCTACTGTAGTCTTGAATAGCAATGCATATTCAAAGAAAAATGTAAAAGCAATAGGAACAGAGAAAATAGATTAAAGTCAGCTGTATTTAAACAAAATCAGAAACACTGTCTGTATCACACCGATCATTTCTTTCTCCTGATCACAATAACAATGGCTCTAATATGTTTTAAAATCATGTTATTCCTTACCACTTTCTCAGATTAAATTAGATTATTTATCTTCAAGAGGTGTGGATTTTCTTTCTCTTTTTCTAATCTAGAAAGTTCTAGGCAGAAATATCTTTTAGTACAAGTCAAATGTTAGTTGATATTCTCTCCTTATAATATCCCAGCATAGAAATGGACCAAATTCCCCATTTTCCCAGCTATAAGCAGAGAATTCTACAATCATAAAGAGATAGTCTTGGTGGGATTTCTCCACATACACACTCTCCCCCTGCCCTGCCCAGGTCTTATTAGTTTCTGGCCTTGGGATTGTATAATCTTCATCCATCAGGACAATGGCTACAATAATGTGCCTGCATCCATTTATAAAGACAGTGTCAACTAAATCCTATCCTCCTAGAATTCTTGACCAACTTGCTAGATGTTTACCACACTTGACTCATTTGCTTCATTAAGAGAACTTAGGCATTATTTTCAAATAATACAAATCATAGTCTTAATAACACCTCCCCATCCTCTCCCCAGCATATGAGCCTTCCCCAAACTTTGATTCTTTAATTTAGTCATGTATCTTCCAAAGCCCTGAATTGGAGGACTCACACTCGAGTGCCAGACGCTGAGGAAACACCCATCTCCACAACCTACAGCTAACTTACTAGGACATATGTGGGTCTAGCCTGTCTTGAGGTCATATTTTATTTTGACACAGAACATTTTCCAAGGCAAGGGAAAAGATGGCTAATCCATCATTTAGGACCAGAAATGTCATTCTCAGTTTCAAGTAGCACTTGGAAGATCCTGTGTGTTATGCCCCCACCACAATTGTGTCCTTCCTGAAATTTATATGTTGAAGTCTTAACCTCCAGGACTTCAGAATGGGACTATATTTGGAGATGGGGTCTTAGAGAGGTAATTAAAGCCAAATGAAGTCATATGGGTGGGCCGTAATCCAATATGACTGGTATCTTTGTACCAGTCATAACCTGGTATCTTTGTACCAGGTTAGGATGCAGACACACACAGAAGACCACATGAAGACAAAGAAGACGGACATCTACGAGCCAAGGAGAGAGGCCCTTAGAAGAAACCAACCCTACTGACACCTTGATCTTGGACTCTTGGCCTCCAGAATTGTGCTAAAAATAAATTTCTGTTATTTAAGCCACATGGCCTGTGGTATTTTGTTATAGCAGCCCTAGCAAACTAATACACTGTTTTAGAAAACCTGGAGAAGAGATGCCTGATTAAGGCAGAAGGAAAGATAAAGAAAAACTAAGGTTCTTTCAGTATCTGAGGTGGAAGAAGTCTGTGAAATGGGACTAGAGATAGTTTCCTGCATTTAAAAAAAAAAAAAATGAGTAAACCTTAATGAGGATGAGGGACCTTTCCTTTTGGCCCTACTTCCATTCAGGTGGAAGCTAAATTGATTTCTGCTTTGTTCCCCCAACAGCTTTCATTAGCAACTGGCCACTGCCAAGCTTGGGCCAGGAGGGAAGAAGCCTTTATCCGTATGCAGATGAGGGCTTGGGGTAGGCTTCTAAACCAAATACCCTTGGGCCTTTAACCTGATGTAGGAATTCAGCCTCATTTCTGGCCCACAAATCAATTCATCCCAGAGAGAAACCTTGGGGATAAACATTCACACACCATCAGGAATTCAAAACCTTACCTCCTGCA
The DNA here is from genome assembly GCF_003676395.1 of Aethalodelphis obliquidens. Lineage (NCBI taxonomy): Eukaryota > Metazoa > Chordata > Mammalia > Artiodactyla > Delphinidae > Aethalodelphis > Aethalodelphis obliquidens. The sequence continues at coordinate 887,282 of NW_020838006.1, forward strand.
AGACTGGCTTCCAACAATTTGGATTAATAATACACCCCAACACAAAGACCCAAAGCAACAAAGCCCATCTCAGACTACTTAAGCACACTTAAAAAGCCCAAAGCAGATGGTCAGCCCCTTCCCAAACTGAACAAGCTGCCCTGGACCTAGTGAACTGCCATGTTGGCGCCATGCTTTCATCTGGCTTCCAAAATCTAACGTTCACTAAGCACTCCCAGTTTTAGGCAAGTCCCATTTTCACTTTCATTTAGAGAAAGATACGAACCAGTCCTTCCCAAAATTTAGGGAAATAACTCTCTTTTAAAATTCACTAGCAATAGCACCTTGAATAGCTGAAATACCGCGCACTTTTTTTCTCTCAATGGTAACCCTTGTTTATCTGATGCCCTGAGTGGACCATTTTTAACACATCCTCTTCTATATAACAAAATTATTTTTGGCAATAATCATGAAATTAAATGGATCATGGCCAGAAAATAAATGCAAACAATGAAAACTTTCCTTTTATTGAATTTTGTATATATAATCATGTTAGTAAAAAAAAAAAATAATGTAAAATATCAATGTTTGAAAAAGGGGGAAAGGAATGAATCAAGACTTTCCAATTAATTGCAAAAGGTCCAATTTAGGTAACCATGAAATTGTATCACTAAGTGAACATTGTAATTTCTGGATCAATCACTTCTAAGTTAATTAAGAAACACAAAAGAAGAAATATCAATTTTAAAGATAATCAAATTATGTAAAATATTTCACATATGAACTAAAATTTGCACTTACCAAACAAGAGATAGCAGCTCGAGGCCCACACCCTGGTTCACTGTTTTAAATTTTAAACACTCAGAAAAATTCCAAGTGATCACAAAGAAAGACAGAATGAAGTAACTCAAGTTCTGTTTCTTCATCTTGATTGTTGTTTACCTCGGATCCACCATAGGGGGTGAAGACTAAACTGTGCCCCATGTGAACTTGAATGACTCAGGACCCTTGGGAACTCGCTCTTGAAACAAACACGTGTAGCTGAGTCCACAGGGAAACTGGGCATTTTCTACGTTAACTCCCATGTAGACTACCTATTTAGTAGTATGACCTGTTTACTAATAAAAATGTGCTAATCTGAAGATTTCACATACAGTAATCATCTAGAACCTAGAGCCACAAAAATTTTTTGAGAGGGGAGATATTATGACACTGATAATGATTATAGAATTGTTGGCACATGGTGATAATAAAAAGCATATTCATTTATGATTTATGATTTTTAAATTCTCTATAGACAAAGCACTCCTCTCCTGCCTGAATCTGGGGAGAAGCCCTGCCACTGCCCCACCCTTGGGTGCCCCATTGACTTTTCCTTCTACAAAATGTGGCCCAGGAGCTCGGTTCTGTTCCCACACACTCCACACTTTACTCCATCCTTTGCCTCTGCTGAGCCACAGAGCACTTCAACCTTCACTAGAGATGTGATGATTTTAAGGGCAGTGATCTATCTCTCCCTTCTTTATATCCCTCATGGTATAGATACCAACTGAATAAATGAATGACACAATTTATAAAAGATTTACTAATTTTTCTTACATATATATATACATACCCTGGGTATTTGTTTAGTAAGTTATATAAAATTTTTAATACTGTAAGTAAGTCTTAGAAAAAGAAGTCAGACACTAAATCATAATCAGTCATACACTGTATGACTTTGTTTAAATAAAGTACAAAGACAGGGAATCTATTCTAAACTTCTAGATGTCAGGACACTTCCTGTTACCCCAGTCAAGGCAGGGAGGTTGTGCTAATAACCATGTGGGAGCACAAGGGGGCCTTGGGGGTGTCTAGTGATGTTCCACCTGTTGATCTGAATGCTGGTGCGTGGCTGGGTTTTCTTTGTGAAGTTCCCCAAGCTGAACATTTATGATATATGCACTTTTCAATAGGTACATTATACTTCAAGAAAAAGATTTTTCTTACAAAAAGAATCACAGAAAAATGTATAATATATTCAAGAGTAAAGATATATAATATTTGACCACATATAGGAAACAGATGATCAAAACCTTCCATCAAGTTGGGTAATAGCTTTCGTCTCTCTAACTTTCCACAATTCTTAAAGGTACAGGATTTCTCAGCTTACTGAGACTAGTTATTCACATCTTAAGAACTAAAACCAACTTTAAGAATGCTGCCCAATGATAGGCTTGGTTCCAAACTCATCTTTTACACCTCCAAGCCAGGCTGACTCTGGAATGATCTCTGGTTGTCAAAGTTTTCATCCTTCTTTTCTCTTGGTCCTTCATTCTCCTCCTCTCATGACCTTTCTCACCTCTTTCCTTATACTAGGCTTTCTGCTTCCAGAATATTGTCAGTACCTTCTCTTTATTTATTTATTTAAATTTTATTGAAGTATAGTTGGGATTTACAATGTTGTTAATTGCTTCTGTACTGCAAAGTGACTCAGTTATACATACACACACACACACACACACACACATATACACTTTTTCATATTCTTTTCCATTATGGTTTGTCACAGGATATTGGATATAGTTCCCTGTGGTATTCCTTGCTATTTATCCATCCTACATATAATAGTTTGCCTCTGCTAATTCCAAATTCCCATTCCTTCCTTCTCCCACCCCTTCCCCCTTGGCAACCACAAGTCTGTTCTCTATAACTGTTATTCTGATTTTGTTTCATAGATATGTTGACTTGTATCATATTTTAGATTCCACATATAAGTGTTATCATATGGTATTTGTCTTTCTCTGTCTGACTTACTTCATTTAGTATGATCATCTCTAGGTCCATCCATGTTGCTGCAAATGGCATTATTTCATCCTTTTTTATGGCTGAGTAATATTCCATTGTATATATGTACCACATCTTCTTTATCCATTCATCTGTCAAAGGACACTTAGGTTCCTTCCATGTCTTAGCTATTGTGAGTAGTGCTTCTATGAACACTGGGGTACATGTATCTTTTAGAACTATAATTTTGTCTGGATATACACCCAGTAGTGGGATTGCTGGGTCATATGGTAGTTCTATTTTTAGTTTTTTGAGGAACCCCCATACTGTTTTCCAGAGTGGCTGCACCAATTTACATTCCCACCAGTAGTGTAGGAGGGTTCCCTTTTCTCCACACCTTCTCCAGCATTTGTTGTTTGTAGACTTTTAAATAATGGCCATTCTGACTGGTGTGAGGTAAACACCTTCTTTTAAGCATCTTGATAAGCACAGAAAATTTTCTCACCTCACCCTCCAAACAACTCAGTTGATTCCCCATTCATCTCTAGACATCCTTAAAGTTCACCCGTGATGTCCTAGAGTGTCGGAATCAACCGAAAGCCCTCATCTACTTCATCTCATCTCTTTTTCCCTGGAGACTCTCAAACCCCTTGGCTTTCCATAAATCCCACTCTTTTTCCAGAAAGGAGGGTGATTTGTGAAGAAAGACAGTCTGTGAGGGGAAATGCCCATAAGCCTGGGAGCAGTGAAGAGCGAAGGGGGTGGGAGTGTGGGGGAGGGGGATGACAAGAGAAGAGGAAGAGAGGAATTGACAAGAGTAAGTAGGAGAACCACAGTGAGTCACATGTTTGCCACAATCTCACACAACCGTAAGGGAAGAATATTTCCTGGAGTTTTCAGAATCTAGTGACAACAACAACAACAGCAGCATCAACCATATCTATTGTTTATTAAGAGCTCATGATATGCTGGGCATGGGGAGAAGCACTCTATTTTAGTGTGTAGTGTTTAGTGTTTGATCCTCACATAAGCCAGTGAGGTAGGTATTTACATCTCCACCTCACAGATGAGATAACTGAGACTCCACTAAGCTAACAGGGAATCAAACCATAATTCGAATCTAGTTTTCATCAAGTGAATAAATTTACATAATAAATGGCTTACTAGTATCACATTACAATAAATTCCATAATCAATAGCATTACATGATATCTTCAATATGTGGTCCACTTTTAGCAATCCGTAGCTCAACACTTGGTGCAAAATTTCAGTGAACATGGTGCACAAATGCAGCATTTCTATCAATCCTTACATGTGAATCTGCGATGCAATGCCTCAGAAAGTGTGTCTCTAATTCCCCCTGATTAAACCTGTGTTTTTAATCAGACCCTGGAACAATAAAAGTGTTCAGATCTAGTGAGCATGCAGTCAAATTTCTCACTGGCCCAGTTTTGGAAATCACATGCCACCAGCCCCCTACCCCTCTGGTATAAAGGGAAAGTACCCCATCCAACCACTCTGGTGACTCGGCCTAGCCTATCAATCTAAAATGTAAAGATTTTTCTTTATTTTTTGAGAAGGGCAGTGACTATTTTCTTATACAGGAATCTCATCTAATGAGCCAGCTGCTTATGGTTCCATAAGGAGAATATAACTTATGTTTCTTCTTTAGATTCATTCATTGCACAGATATTTATTGAACTCCTACTAGACGTTCAATAAATGTATCTAGACATCATTCTGGATACCTGAGCTACATCTGTAAGCAAAACAAAATCCTGGCCTCTGTTAAGCTTACTTTCTAGCAATGAGATAAAGACAATAAACAATGAAAGTGATTAATAAGTATATGATCTAGTATGTTAGAAGGTGACAAGCAATGAAGGGTGAGTAAAACAGGATAGGGGGTTAATTAATATTTAGATAGGCACACACTTCACACTTTTATCCTCAGGAATACAATGGAAAAAAATCAAAACATATAGACAAAGTTACACGGTCAACACATACCAATATTTGTGTATGTAAGGTTGAGTTTCAAGAGAAAATGTAGTTTGAAAAATAAACTGCCATTGGAAAAATTGGCAAGAAAACATCAATCAATCATTTTTCTTTTTTTTTCAAATAATTCTTTGACTTTATCACATGGAGAATTTACATGCAGAAAATTAAAGGAGATTTTGGTTTGTCACCGCAGTTGGATTCAAGTCATCCTGAAAAAAATAACATTCTACTTAATTAGTCAACTTTTTTTTTTTTTTTTTTTTTTTTTGCGGTACACGGGCCTCTCACTGTTGTGGCCTCTCCCATTGCGGAGCACAGGTTCCGGACGCACAGGCTCAGCGGCCATGGCTCACAGGCCCAGCCGCTCCGCGGCATGTGGGATCCTCCTAGACCGGGGCACGAACCCGTGTCCCCTGCATCGGCAGGCAGACTCTCAACCACTGCGCCCCCAGGGAAGCCCCAACTTTCATTTTTGACTCGAATGTTGGAATAGTCAAGACACCTTGAAATCCTGATGGAGAGTTGACTCTACAAGCCCCATAAGCCAATAATTCTAACAATATTAGAGTGAGGGTTTCTAAGAATCCACCTCAGCGATTTGCCATTACTTGTACCTTGGTTCCCAGAAGGAAATGGCTGGCTGTTTGGTGAAACACGCTTCTGAGATGAGGACCCAATTCTAGCTTCTAATTATGTGAGGAGATGCTGCTTGAACACACACATTTGCTGGGCATCTCTGTGGACACCAACCTCCCTCCTCCCCAACCACAAACTCTCACACCCTGACAACCTCCACCCTCACATCCTTAACCCACTACTCCTACCAACCCAGGAACAATGTGGTGCTCCCTTGGAAGAAGGCATGGGGGGAGTGGCCGAGTACCTTCTGGTTTTTCAAAAAACTGTCATATGGTGAGATAGTAGTAGGTTTCAATGCTGTCACCTATTCAGTCGGTCCAGATGAACTAGAATCACCATTTCAGTGATGTCATAGCTCAAGGCAAGAACATGTCACCCTCTTTATTTTCAGCTTCCAACAAGCTGCTCAGGCAGATGCTAAATGTGGTCCTCCCTGCCACGTTCAGGAGAGTGGCCTTTGTGTGGGTTAATTGAGACCCCACTCCATTTAATAGGCTGTTGAAGTCTTATTGAAACAGAACTAGTGCCGCAGGTTAAATACAGTGCAGTGCTCTTGCTAATCCTCTCATTAACAGGGCTGGGGAGCTTGTTGGGAACTGAGAGTTTGCATGTATTTACGGGGAGCTCTTCACTCAAGCACTATCCATAAAATGACAAAGCCAGTTTGCAAATAGTGACATCAACAGTGACACAAAGCTAGATGCCTTTAAAAAAATAAACAGCATAATAACTGAGAAATCTTATATTCACACTTGAGAGAAGAAAAAGAGAAGCTGGGAAGAGATGTCTTACTGGCTTAGATTTAAAACTGAAAGGAGGCTGATGTCAAAACACGGCAGAGACTAGTGGATGAAGCTGAACTGAGAAATTATGTTAATGAGCCCTAGAGCTGATGCCCATCTTTAGAAGCATCTGAGATGGCATATTATGTTGTTTTTATTAGGGGATAAAAAACAAAGTAAATTCCTGGCAATGGCTGAAATAGGTAGGAGGAAAGAATGTCGAATTGCCAGCTCTCCTAGGAAAAGAGTGCCAGCAGAACCACTGGCTTAAGAAAGCGTGTGGCATCAGAAGCAGACTCCTGAAGCTGAGACAGTTCTGTGCCAGCAGGGAAAGTGGGGTCAAAGGTAACTGTGAAAAGGGGGGTCGGGTACAAGTATATTCAGCTGAAGACTGTCCATCACTGACTTGTATGTCATACAAGAAAATGGAAAGAGGATTTGGATAGGAGGGTATTGATAGAAGGGACAAAACACTCACTAAAAAGAATGAAATAATGCCATTTGCAGCAACATGGAGAGACCTGGAGATGATCACATTAAGTGAAGTAAGTCAGACAGAGAAAGACAAATATCATATGATATCGCTTATATGGGAAATCTAAGAAAAAAATGATACAAATGAACTTACTTACAAAACAGAAACAGGCTCACAGACTTAAGAGAACGAATTTATGGTTACCCAGAGGAAAGGGGAGGGGGGAGGGATAGACTGGGAATTTGGGATTGACATATACACACTAATATATTTAAAATAGGTAACCAACAAGGACCTACTGTATAGCACATGGAACTCTGCTCAATACTCCGTAATAACCTAAATGGGAAAAGAATTTGAAAAAGGATAGACAAATGTATATGTATAACTGAATCACTCTGCTGTACATCTGAAACTAACACAACATTGTTAATAAACTATACTCCAATATAAAATAAAATTTTTTTTAAAAGTGTGGCACAAAGACATTCATCCTTTTCAAATGATCTGATCCATTAGCCACCCATGATGCTTCGTGGAAAGATAAAGCCATGCTCCATGGTGGCAAATAGCACACTGGGGCTCTTGTGGCTGAATGGATTCTGAATACATTGGGTAAAATGATATCTACATTTCAGGCAAGACTTTACAACCTCTAGTAAAATAAAAGTAAACAAATAAAAGCAGATGAGGGATAGTGATTTGCGACACTTTTCCTAGGACTGCGGAACCATGGTACAGGGCTGTTTTGTTGCCTGCCCACCTGCTCTGTTTGTGTGGGAAGGAGAAACAGCCAGATTTCAAAGGAAATCCAGTGTCACTGACCTGAGGGTCCTTCATATTGAGGAAGCGTGCGACTTCAGAGTTATTTTGTCTTAAGAAATGTGCTTTGGCCCAACTATCCAAAATATCCAAAATTCTGCTAATAACAAGCCATGTTTAAAGTGCTATGTTGCAAAACAGAAATAGAGTTACAGATGTAGAAAACAAACTTATGGTTACCGGGGGGGGAGGGGGGGAAGGATAAATTAGGAGACTGGGATTGACGTATACCCACTACTATATATAAAATAGATAACTAATAAGGACCTACTGTATAGCACAGAGAACTCTACTCAATAATCTGTAACGGCATATATGGAAAAAGAATCTAAAAAAGAGTGGATATATGTATATGTATAACTGAATCACTTTGCTGTATCCCTGAAACTAACACAACATTGTAAATCAACTACACTCCAATAAAAAATTTTAAAAAATAGATAAAGTGCTACGTTGGATAATTTTCTCTCAGTTAAACCAGCAATCATTCTACCCCTAACTAGCCATATGGCCATAGGCAAATTATTACTCTGTCAGGACCTAAATGTCCTGTGTAATATGCATGAGTCACCCTGGAGGAAGTCTAAGATCCTTCCAAGTTCCCAAATTCCATGACTGAAATATTAAAACAGAAGGGCAACCAAAAAGAAAGTAATTGGTAAATATTTTTTCTAAAAAAAACCATGATCAACATAACTGGCCTATGTTAATGGAGAGAAAGGAAACAGTCTTTGGTAATTGATGCATATTTGATGTAATCAGTGATCAATTCCTAGGGGAATGGGCTTAGCCTTATATGTATCCAATAATCCTTAAAGGGCCTCAGAAAAATTGAGCTTTAAATGTTTATTTCTTATTATTTCAGAGACTATTTCTGATGACCTTCTATCAACAGATGCACCAATGCTGAACATGCAAGTTTCTATCCTCTCCAACTCCAGAGTATCAGCTGAACTGTGATTGTCTCATTGCTCTCTTTTGGAAGCAGTTGCGACGTCTCTTCAGTCTATTTACATCTAGAAGGGATCTCAAATCACCCCCTCGCTTTCTTTCCCTATTGCCACTGTCCTCCTCACTGTTCTCCCCACTGGCCTCCTTTCCAGTACTTCTTCTACACAGCAGTCAGGTTAATTTTCCTAATGCCCTCATTCAAATTTACCTGCTTACAACCTTTAACGAATCACCAGCACGTAGCAGGTTAATTACTGACCCTTCATTGGCCATTCAGAGCTTTTCACAGTCTGGTTCTTGCTGACGCTATAGCCTTATTCTCTTACTAAACTCTAAAATGCAAGCCTTCTACTGGCCAGACTAGGGAAGTTGCTGAACTTGCTCTCGCTTTCCCGTTGCCGGGCTCTCACCCCCAGCCCCACCCCCACCCATCCCAAATGCCTCTTTTGCCTTGTGCTCCTGTTGAAATCTTTCTTCTTTTGGATCCATTTCAAACACGGCCTTCTCCACGGAGTCTTAGATGGTTTCAGGCCAAAATTTACTCTCTGACTCCATTGACCACTACAAAAATCTTTCTTTTGTGACGTTATCTCTCTCTACCTTATTTATCAGGTCAAATTTGTTGGCCTTCCAGCAATAAGTAGCAGAAGTGTAGTCACGGCCCTCACCTCTCAGACCCTGCCAAGGCAGAACGCAAGGCAGGACCCCTAGGGTGTAGCTGGTAGTTAGCTCCTAGAGCTCTCACATGACGCTAGCTTTTCTGTCTGTAATTGTGGACCCGAGAGGACAGCCTGTAATGAAAAACTCGCAAGCGTTCCTCGGGTGAGCCCCAAAGTTTCCAGCACAGCTCACACAGCCTGTGCCCTAAACTTCCCTTTAGTCCATGGACTGGCAAACCAAATAAGAAGCTCCTAAGGCTTGTCATAGATATCCCACTAGACTGCCACCCGTTATCATCCTTTGACATCCTTCCTGAGATATTAGATAATAAATTTTACTCAGTGCTCCTAATAACCTCCCAGTTTACAAATTGCACTAGGGCAGGAACAGGGTCATCATTTGTTTTGTTTTGCCTGAAGATATCTAGCAAAAAGCCTTTCCCTAAAAGGGGATAAATAAATATTTGTTGAATTAAATGAAATTATTTGCCAAAATGTAATATATAATATATAATAAATATAATATATATAAGTAAATAATAACAATATTATAATAATAAATGTTCCCTTGTGAGTTCTAAGCTGCTGTTTAAAGAAATTTTTTTAAAATGAGGATAACGACCTGCAATTCATCCTTTGATACCTTGGAATTCCCATGTTAGAGTTTTTTAAGAAGGTGCCTACATGTGGGTCGGCAAAAGATCTTACATTGAAAAAAAGGAAATTCAGGTTCTCAAGATGATTGGTAAGATACCCAAGATTACACACGACTCCTTATGGACAGACCCAGGATGAGATGGGCTGGATTATACTGATCTAGTGAAAGTGTAGTTCGTGGACCACACAATACAGACCTTCAGGCCCCATCTCAGACCTATAGAGTCAGAATCTGCATTTTAAGATCTCCAGGCGAACTGGGTCCACATTAATGTCTGAGAAAATCTGCTCACAGATCATACTGCTAGAAAAGAGGTAATGCCTTCGATGCTTTCATGTTTGTTTTAATAAAATGTTTGTTTTAATAAAATCTTACAGATAAATACATTTTCATCAACCTATGGCAGGTATAGAGGTAATGCAGGACATAAAACAAACAAACAAAAAGAACAACATTGTAGGCATCCATTCTATTAGCTCAGGGCCAGTAATTACTATTTGGGGTCAAAACAAAATCTCCTTCTACAAGCTCACATGAGAAGTCATTGGTAACAGGCTAGTTCTGTTAAGTCCAAGGAATGAATGCAATTACCTTTCCTCCCTCCTCTGTCTAAACAGTTATTATTCTAGTTTAGCCCAGCAACCTTCAAGTCTGTACTAAAAACTTTTGGGCCACTCTAAAACTTCAAGTATTGTAATCAAGTACCCTACATTTCAAATCCAGTTCTTTATTAGGTATAAAGAATATGAATTGTCTGTAGGAAAATCATGGTTTATTTTGGTCTACAATCATATTGCCAGATTTATAAGGCAATGTTTATACTAGTTGTTGGTTGTTGTAAAAAACAAAATACATGGGGACTCTTAGAGCTGAACCATGAGTGTGACCAAGTGAATGGAAGTAGAAACTATAGATTTAAATGTGTTCTCCCCTCAACTCCCTTCTTGTCAAGTCTCTTCTACTTTTCTTTAGAAAACAAGATTTATCAGGGGTTTCCTTGGAGAAGCACCCTGTCATTTCACCACTCTTTAAGGCAACTGTGGAATCCAAGAGGGAAATTCTGCCTTAAGAATTCCCCAGTATCATGTTGCCCCTGGTTGAAACTGATCACATTTATCAAACACTATAGAAGTGCTAATGTTATGCATTGTTACCCACAGTTAATGCAATCAAGGGAACACCTTCAGTACTCTGGGGTGTGTGTGTGTGTTTGTGGGTGTATGTGCAAGAGCTGTTCTTTGAGTGAAGAAAGCAGGAGAGATTACAGCTCAGGCTAGTATGAGCTCTTCTCCTTTGAAAGAAAGACATTAAGATTTCGGTGTCAATTTGGCGGGATGTTAGCAGTTCCTGATAAATCCTCTCTCAATGTTCATTGAAAATGTACATAAAAATTCAAGAAGAGAGAGAAAGAGACTAAAACTGTTCTTAAAGTGGAAAAAGACAAGGCTACATGTTACAGTGAAGGGAGAATTTCAGTTAACTATGGTTTTGATGGCGATGATCAGAGAAACATAATCCTGAGATATCCATATTTTACCTTCTGAAGCAAAAGAAAAGCAACATGTGGGGGCTGGAGCAGTAAAAACAGAAGGAGTGGGGCAGTTAAGTAAGTCTGCCTGCCTTTATTTAGCTCAAGGGTGTAAATGCAGCACTGAATTGAACCTTAGGCAATAACATGGCAATTATTTTCTTCCTTTATCAAAAAACAGTCCTTAAGAAAGATTCTGGGTCCAGTTAGTTTTACATGAAAACTCTGTCCCTAAAGTTTAAAATACAGAAATATTCTATTTATAGTAAAAGAAAATCTCATTCCATTTTTTCTCATAAAAACACCGACACTGGTACAAAACTGGATATGAACCACACCAACTCCCACTCTTGCCAAGAATACTATAGATAAATCTCATGTATAAATAAGTAGAAAAAAAACCCTAAATATAATAGTATCAAATGAAATTGAAATGATTAGAGTGGTTTTAGTTTTCAGTCTCCCTAGCAAACTATTTCACCCTAAGTATCTGAGGCTGTGTTCCCTAGGAAGCAGACTGAAATTCTGTGTTCAGCAGGCAGGATGTTTACTAAGGAGTGTCCTAGGGATCTGTGGAAGAAAGAGAAAAGGAACAGGAATGAGCAGAGGGAGAAGTTGACTTGTGACACATCTCCAGCAGAGCCCACAGGGAGGTCTGAAGCTATGAGAGCCCTAAGTTTGCATGAAATGGTCCAGCTTTTTTAACTCCCACTCAATCTGATTTGAACATGGGCCACCCAAAGAAGGGACATGTCTTGGATGAGGCATCTCTCGCAACCATTGCTGGAAAAGAAGAGCTCCTTCTTGACTCTGGATTTGCTGGGCTTGGTCTGCTTGTAGCCACATTTCCTGGCACATGGAGAGGGCCTGACTATCCTAACGTAAAATGCAAGTGACACTCAGAGAGAAAGCTCTGCAGTCAACAGGTTACTATTTGCAATCCCTGAGGCTTGATTCCTTCAGTTTTTCCTTCAATTCTTTGAGATAGTCCAGTATCTTTTTCAGATATACAAGTGAAGAAAACCCCCCTTCCACTGAAGCTAGTATAAGTTGAGTTTTTATTACCTGACTCATACACTATGTCAGGTTAAGTCAGTTACCAAACCTAAGCAAATAAAACACACACACACACACACACACACACACACACACAACTGTAGGCCAGTAGTAAGTATGACTATTGAATCAATCATACTAAGAAATATCATGAAAAAAGCATTAAAACTGTATATGAAAAGACTAACCTACTATAACCAAATAGGGTCCACCCCAGGAATGTAAAGATGGTTTAATATTAGAAAAAAATGTGTCAACATAACCTACAGGATGACTTTAATATTCAAATAAGAAAGTATATATGGTCATCTTAATAGAAGGGTATAGTAGGCTGAATAATGATCCCCCAAAAAATGTCTGTGTCCTAATCTCTGGAAACTATGAGCATATACTTTATATGGTAAAAGGGACTTTGCAGGTGTGATTAAGTTCAGAATCTTGAGATGAGGAGATTACCCTAAATGATCCAGGTGGGCTCAATGTAAACACAAAGTCCTTATAAGAGGGACGTGGTGGAGTTAGACTTAGGCCATGTGACAATGGAAGCAGATACTGGAGTGATGTCCTTTGAAGAGGAAGAAGGGGCCACAAACTGAGGAATGCAAGTGGCCTCCAGAAGTTGGAAAAGACTAGGAGATGTATACTCCACTGGAGCCTCCAGAAGAAGCAGGCCCTGATAACCCCTTGACTCTAGCACAGTGAGGCTGATTTGAGACTCTGACCTCTAGATAGTTAGAAAATAAATTGTCTTAAGCACCAAATTTGTGGTAATTTATCACAGCAGCAACAAGAAACTAATATAAAGTGGAAAAGACAATAAAGTTTCATATTCAATGTTGATTTTTAAAAAAAACTTAGAAAGGACACTGTTTTAGCATGACAAAAGTCAACAATCTACTTCAAGTTGTTACGTATAACAGTGTCACCATTATTTTTTAAACATTGTTTTGGGGATTTTATGAAATACAGTAAGAAATGAAAGAATTTCAATATATCAATTGAAAAGGAGAAATGTGACTTTTCCTAGATAATATAAGAGAGTGAACTGTGAAAACATTAGAACTACTGGTCACTAACTCTCATCTATATTTCAGAAATCTAAACAGCTCTGAAGTCAGACTTCTTTGCATAAGTTTGATGCCCACACTCATTTTTCGGTAAAATCGGAGTTCAGTGAACATCAGGCTCTTTATAGTCTTTATTTATCTTTTTTAAGTAAGAATATCAGTTTATCAGCACATTGATTATGGGATGCTGCCTTAAACCTTGCTGTGGATATTAGACAACATGTGCTATAGGTGCAATATTACCTTTCCAAAAATCTAAAGTTTGGAATTTCAAAATACATCTGTCTCCCAGGTTTTGTTATGGATTGAGGGCCTACAATAAGCAGTTTGGTACCATGACAAGGAATAGGTAAATAAATATATGAAATCATTAACATTAAAAGATTCAGATAGACATGATATTAAAAATATTCCACTTACATAAATTATAAAATACCTAAATTACATATAAGCTCTCAGCAAGAAATGTGTGGGGCTCCACTGAAATACACTACAAAATGAGAGAAATAAAAGAAAATGTATAAGTAGAAAGACATACTGTGTTTCTATGTAAGTAGGCTGGACATTTTAAAAATCCACATTTTCTCTCAAAATAATGGGTAGATATAATGCCATTTTAAACAAAATTGCAGTAGAATTTAATTTAGAACTTGATTAAAAAAAAAATCTCTGCAACCTCTCTTTCTTGCCTGCATACTACTCACAGAAATTTACAGAAACCCCACAGAAATGTTTTTTCTTTCATAGGGCAATTCCCAACTGGGCACATTTTAATCTCTGCAAGGGGAAATGGGTATAGTTCGAGTTTGATATGCCCTATTTAAGGGATTTAAGACTCTGGGATTGGGAATCACTATTCTCAAATTCAGTTGATGTAATAAACATGTGTAAATACACTTTTCAAAAAATTTTGCAGTAGTAAAGTTGGCCACATTGTTTAAAAAAACTATAAAATTACAATTTTATAGTGATATTAGAGTGATATAGTGATTATAGTGATATTAATTTTAAAATACCTTGATCAATAAAGTAGAACAAATTATCCAGAACTAAATCAGAGAATAAATGAAAATATAATGTATAATAAAGTAGGCATTGCAAAACAATAGGCAATGAAAATATTCAACAATTCTAGGTTATTAGGGAAAAAAATACCTGGTAAGACTTTTTGCTCACACCATACACATGAATTAAAATATAAAAAGAAACAAATGAATACGTTGAAAATTATTGGGTGGGGTAAAGAAAATATTTTTTAAATCTGGTTGAGGAAAAGTTTTCCAAGTGAAAAATAACAAAGGATTAAACTTTTTTGGGTCAAATGAATTGAAAGGTAAAAGCAAGATTCAAACAAACAAAGAACCTCAAAATATACATGACAAATATTTCAGAAAAAAAGCCAATCCCTTCAAGGTGTGCAATTTATACAAATCATTAAAATTCACTAAGATCCCAAGAGAAAAATAATTAGAAAAGACCTCACAATTCACACAAGAGAGAATTCAAACTATTTTTTTAAATGCTACACTAGAATGATTGGGATAAAATTCACTTATTCCTTTCTTCCCTACAAAACCTTCAATTTTTCAATTAATAAATATTTAAGAAGGCAACAGGAAGAAAGTAATTAACTAAAACAAGAGCTTAAATAATATGTGTACAACATGTGTTGGGAATTCTGAAGAATGCAAAAGTTACATAAAATAAGAAATTAAATTAAATCGAACAATGAACACGAAGTAAACAAATGGCATTCTTATTTCATAAATATGAGGTCACTTGGGCTGGGAGTATTACAATAGAAAGAGCTAGATGGTAGGATGCCAATGAGACTAAGAGGTAACCATTTTTTTTGCCACAAAATCTTCAGCATCTTTCAATTAATGCCAAGAAAGAACTTTACAAACTCTTAAAAAGAGTTTGGAGGCAGTCTTATGTAGTCTTTACTTTGGAGGCAGTCTTATGTAGTAGAAAGCCTAGAGGTCAGAGAACTGGGATTTATTGTTTTTTAATTTATTTATTTTAATTTATTTATTTTTGGCTGCGCTGGGTCTTCATAGCTGCACAGTCTTTCTCCAGCTGCAGCAAAGGGGGGGCTACTCTTCATTGCGGTGCGCAGTCTTCTCATTGCGGTGGCTTCTCTTGTTGCAGAGCATGTGCTCTAGGCATGCAGGCTTCAGTAGTTGTGGCACACAGGCTCAGGAGATGTGGCTCACAGGCTCTAGAGCGCAGGCTCAGTAGTTGTGGCGCACAGACTTAGTTGCTCCGCGGCATGTGTGATCTTCCCGGACCAGGGCTCAAACCCGTGTCCCCTGCATTGGCAGGCAGATTCTTAACCACTGCGCCACCAGGGAAGCCCAGGATTTAGTTATATTTTTAAGACTAACCAGCAGGGTGACAATGGACAAGTCACTTAAAAGCTCTAGATAACAGTTGGCCTTATCTGCTATTTGGTAACAATAATCCTTTGTAGGCCTGCAGCTCCTGGAGGCTTGGTGTTAATGTCCTCTTGTGATCCCTCCACTTCTAAAATCTACAACATGATCTTAAAGACCATCTTATCCAGAGACAAAGGAGGTAAGGAGGTTATAAAGAAGATCATTCAACACAGTTCCCCAGAACTGTACTTCCCAAGAAGAAAGGAAGAACTCCTAGGAAGAAAGTCAGACAGAAATAAATGAGTTTCTAGATTGAAGAGTTCATTAAGTTAAAAAAAAAAAAGAGCTCATTAAATGCCCAGCAGGAAGAAGGAAGATAGACCCACACTTAGGCATATCATCACAATGTTTCACAATATGAGGCAGAAGACCTCACAGGAGACCCTACAGGCTTCCAGAATGAAAAAAGTTAAAAAGTTAGTATATACAAAAATTAGAAGCCAGAGTAGGTTTGGGATATTTAAGAGCAACACTAGAAGCTAGAAGATGTTGGAGCAATGCCTTCAAAACTCTTAAGGAAAATTATTTCCAACCCAGAATGCAATATTTAGCCAAACCATTAATCAAATATGAAGTAAAATTAGACATTTTCAGATGTTAAGTTCTCAAAAATTTTACCTCTTATTTCTCTTTTCTTATGAAGCAACTGGAAAATATGCTCCACCAAAATAAGAGAGTAAACCAAGAAAGAAAAAGGCATGGGACACAGGAAATTGAGGGTTCAGCTCAGAAGAGAAGTGAGACACGTTTTTAGCCAGACTGGAGTTGAGAACAGCAAGTCCACACTGAAGCACATCAGAAGGTTCTTCTATTTCCACATTTCTACAGGAATGAGAATGTGATAAGTACCTAATATCTTAAGAGGAGATTTAGACAATAAAGTAGAATGGAATTTGATTGGTGTTTTTTATTTTTAATCAAACAACAAAAATTAAAATTAACACTATTACTAACAGTAGGAAAAAATTAAAAGTTGTACAGGGAAATAAAAGTATAGTATACCCCATTCTCAGCTGTGAAGAGAATTGACAGTCATGTCAACAGTGACTATGATGTAACCAACAGTATAAGGAGATAAGAAGTGTTCATGAACGGGTAGAAATGGAAGGGGTGAAAGAGAACTCAATCTTTTTCTTCCATAGAAAAAGTCAGTAGAGAATGCTTACAGCTAAAACATCAGGATGCACAGATATAAGTGTGTTACTTAGAGATATGGAGTTTAAATGTCAAATACAAACAAACTCAGCTCCGTCTGACTTCAAAGTCTGTTCTTTTTACCACCACACACATGAAGTCCCAATCACAGAGTGTGAGGGCCACTGTGCCCCTCTGGGTGATGGCAATAAGTAACACAACATTCAAATAGTCAAAGATGAACAACTGGGTGCAATCAATGGTACAATGGGTGCACTGACATAAGGAAGAAGGGGGAAATATTTATTGAGAGCTCCTGACAGATTTGGTTTTCTCACTTAATCCTGTTTGTCTGGAAAAACAGATACTTGTCTCTCAGAACATCTTAGCCTGAAGAATAAAGTAGAAAGATATTAACCAATTCCTGGTTTATTTATTTCAAAGTGACATTTGTTCAAGATGCCCACCACTAAAGCTAATACATAAATGTTATCATAAATATCTATAGGGAATGTACAGTTTTATTGGGTCTCTGTAGATTTCAGAAGTGTTAGAGGTCGTGTTCATGTCAATTCTTTCTAAATACTACTTTATTTATAAATTAAAATTTTGATTTGTACACTCTCATTTTCAGTTTATTCGACTGGCTAAATTATAGGAGGAGGGTTGGTTAATTTGAAACATAGTATAAGAAAAAATATGTAAATTCAATAGTGTACAAGGCATAAAAGAAAGGGAACATTTGGTTAGCTCAAAATGTTCCAGCTTTTGGATCCAACTTAGGGATATAATACATAGAGTTATAAGCTTAACAGAAAATAGAATCCTTAATTATATTTTATCTAACCATCAAATATTAGCATGTTTTTTGATCACTGGGTTTTAATGCTAATCTAGTTTTCATATTCTTTAAAGCAACACCTCTAAGCTGAGCTAATCATAAGAAACAAAGTACCAGTCAAACTGAAAATCATAAAACACTTAAAGCGTGTAGATTTTCCCAACAACTTTAATGGGGGCTGTTTAAAAATCTAGTTTCAATCTTTTCACTGCATTTCAATCTTGCTTTGAAGCCCACATTACTCCAACTCGTTCCTGTCACTACATGAGTATCATAAAACATAAAATATAAGTGGCAAAAATTACAAAATTGGGCTTCCATCCTCTTGATATCCAGTGGCAGAAAATGAAATATACTTCAACAATACAAAGACATGGACGAATGGATATATACACATGTCAACTGTTTCAAGACAAATTTCAAAGTGAAAACAGAAAATTTGGTCAAGAGGTCCACATGAACCAGGACCTTAAAAAGTACTGTTAATTGATGCTAGACACACACGAACATAGAAAACTAAGTTGCATTATTTTTGAAAATTAATGTGTTTGTGACTAGAAAGACTTTAAAAATCTTCATCAAACTCCTCAGTCTTGAGATGAGGAAACTGTGGCACCTAGAGGTTCCCAAGGTCGCCTACTAAAGACATTGACTTTCAAGTCAACACATACATAGTCTAGTGTTCTGTTGGTTTGATTGTTTGTTCTTTCATTCAAAAATATTTTTTGAACACCTACCACAGGTCTGACCCTGGAATATAGCAGTGAAAATAAAAATCTCTGCATCAAGAAGCTAATAGTCTGGTGGGGAAGATAGAAAACCAACCGAGGACCATAATATTTAGCCAGAGAAAAAAAAATGAAGGAGGGTAAGAAGTAGAAAGTGAAGGGGAATCATGGTGAGAAATGAACCTGGAGATGCAGCTAGGGGCTGGGTCATGTAGAACCAGGGACCAGGTCATGTAAGACTTGGTGGGACTTTATATACTGAGTATAATGGGGAGCTTGGAGAGAATTTTGATCATGCACATGACATGACCAGTTCCATTACACTGTGTTGCCTCTGTTGTGTATTTATTTATAGCACTGAATGTTTGGTGTACTTAATGCTATGGCTACATTGTCCTTTATTTTATTTCAAAAACTTATGTCTACCTTTTATTTTTAAAGACATGGCAAGCCGCATAGAGAGATCCCCTGGCTTCTATGATGCTGAGGCTTTGCAAGCAGATCAGGCAAATTTGCTGGGGTTGAGGGTCAGATGTTCTATTTCTCTGTCTGCAGATCTAGGTTTCTTCCTCATGATTTCTCTGCCCCACTGATCTAAGTCCTGTCTCCTTTCATCCATCATTTCTAGTGATATTTAGTCATTTTGACTTTTCCCAGAACGGTTCAAAATCCACTGCACTTTAAAGATGCGATGACAGTGATGTTGTAAAAACAAGACTTAAAGACAACAATAAAACTATAGCTTATCTCTGTATGGAGCACACTTCTAGGACTTTGTGGAATGGTCTTGATTTTGCCTTTAGGTCCCTAAAAGATACTTATAACTCACTGGATTACTTCTATTTCTGAATAGATGAGAACAGTACTTATTTCACATTGTGTGACCAAATCACCTGAAATTTTCTCCAAAGAGTCTTCAGTTGATCTCATATAACTACATAGTCACCTTGGAAATCTGTATCAATCTGTTTCCACCTTTTCGTATCTTGAAGAAAGAGGATATGTCATGAAAAGTGCAATTGTCAGGCTATGGGTCAGGATATTTGCTTCCTTAACTTTAAGTCTGTAAATTTTTATCAACCTTGGAAATAGATACTCATCTTCAGTCTTTGGGCACTTAACAAGTTATATTACCTGAAGAGCATTTCTCATGAATATTACTCTAATAGAAATTTTCAAAGAGACGAATGACTGATAAGGCGGGGAGGGGAAGTGAGAGGGGGAGGGAGAGAGAGAGAGAGAGGGAGGGGAAGTGGGAAGGGGGAGAGAGAAAAAAGGAAAAGAAGGAAACACTATTCTTCCCAAATTTCCTAAAAAATCTTTAGATTTACTTAGAGGCTCAATACATCATAATTAGCTTATTTTTATTCAATAAGCACTCCAAAACTGCAACTTTGTTGTGCTTTTCATTTCAATCCAGCACCTGTCTTGCACTTTGTCTCTAAGCATATTTTGTATCTTGGGATTTGCTCATCTTTTTATGGTTCCAATCTGTACCAATAAAGTCCATGTGTTATGTTACAGAGATATTTGCTCAGCAGGATATGAAACAATTTAGCCAAGACTTTAAAAATCCAGAACAAAAAAAAATTTATTCAGAATAATCTTGACAGAGTTCAGAGATGCCTCTCTAATTTAAATCCAGCTATAGATTTAGAGTCAACCTTAATGACAAAGATGCTTGTCAAATATTCTTTCACATAAGATAGACTCTTATTCATATATAAATGTGTCTAGTGAACAGCAGAATCACAAAGGGACGAAGGAAAGGGTCACTAGCATTAGCCTTTACTTGACCTGTGAGCTTGAGTAAATTAACTCTTTAAGCCTCTGTTTTTCCACCTGTAAGTGGAAAGGAAATATCACACATAAAGCATTTAGTACCGTATCTGACACATAGTAATCTCTCCTCAATGTGAGCTATTTGTTGTCATTAAGGTGGCCCACGAGTCCTCCCCCCCACCCTCCCATCGAGAGGCAGCTGTCCTGATGCACAAGGAGGTCATCACCTGTCAGGAGACCACAGCAACTGAGGCGGAAAGTACCTCTGAGGTCCTTGAGTTCAACCGCCCACACCTCATAGGTCTGGAGACTGAGACCCAAGTCTGAGGCTAGGGCTTGGAGCACATAGTCAATTGTGGATAGAGATTAGAGCATAGGTGTCCAGGCTGCCACATCCATTACTATTTCCTGTAATTCAAGCTGAATCAAATCCCCTCTTATAAGGTGTTATATGCACCCGAGTGATGCTTTACATGAACACATGGAGGATAAGCAATATGCTACTAAACAATCCATGAGTCACTGAAGAAATCAAAGGTAAATATAAAAATACATGGAAACAAAAGAAAATGGAAACATGATCTAAAATCTATGGGACTCCAGTCCCTTGGTGTGGGAGCTCGTCTTGCCATGCGCTGGACTGTACCCTTGGAGCATCCAGGTCGTCCCTCAGGTGCCTGAGGCTAAGCAGTGGCATCGTATCCTGTTCCCAGTGAGCTCCTCAGTTCCCCACTGAGGTGGTGCATCCAGTGAGCAGCTTTCTCAGGGATCAAGATGTCGTGTGGCTGACAGGGTCTTGCTGCTCTGACTGGGTGCCAGGCCTGAGCCTGTGAGGTGGGAGAGCCGGGTTCAGGACACTGAATGACCAGAGACATCCTGGCCCCATATAATATCAATCAGCAAAAGCTCTCCCAAAGATCTTCATCTCAATGTTAAGACCTAGCTCCACTCAACGAACAGCAACCTCCAGTGCTGGACACCCCATGCCAAACAACTAGAAAGACTGGAACACAGCTCCACTCATTAGTAGAGAGGCGGCCTAAAATCATACTAGGTTCATACACCCCAAAACATCACCAGATTTGGTCCTGCCCACCAGAAAGACAATATCCAGCCTCATCCCCAGAACAAAGGCACCAGTCCCCTCAACCAGGAAGCCTACACAACCCATAGAATCAACCTTACCCACTGGGGGCAGACCCCCAAAACAATGGGAACTACAAACCTGCAGCCTGGAAAAAGGAGACCCCAAACACAATTAGTTAAGGAAAATGAGAAGACATTGAAATATGCAGCATATGAAGAACAAGGTAAAAACCGAACAGACCAAACAAATGAAGAGGAAATAGGCAGTCTACCTGAAAAAGAATTCAGAGAAATGAGAGTAGTGATGATCCAAAATCTTGGAAATAGAAGAGAGAAAATACAAGAAACATTTAACAAGGACTTAGAAGAACTAAAGAGCAAACAAACAAAAATGAACAATACAATAAATGAAATAAAAAATTCCTAGAAGTAATCAATAGCAGAATAACTGAGGGAGAAGAATGGATAAGTGACCTGGAAGATAAAAGAGTTGAAATAACTACTGCAGAGCAGAATAAAGAACAAAGAATGAAAACAGTTGAGGACACTTTCAGAGATTTCTGGGACAACATCAAATGCACAAACATTCGAATTATACGGGTCCCAGAAGAAGAAGAGAAAAAGAAAGGGACTGAGAAAATATTTGAAGAGATTATAGTTGAAAACTTCCCTAATATGGGAAAGGAAATAGTTAAGTCCAGGAGGTGCATATAGTCCCATACAGGATAAATCCAAGGAGAAACATGCCAAGACACATATTAATCAAACTATCAAAAATTAAATACAAAGAAAACATATTAAAAGCAACAAGGGAAAAACAACATATAACATACAAGGGAATGCCCATAAGGTTAACAGCTGATCTTTCAGCAGAAACTCTGCAAGCCAGAAGGGAGTGGCAGGACATACTTAAAGTGATGAAAGGGGAAAACCTATAACCAAGATTACTCTACCCAGCAAGGATCTCATTCAGATTTGACAGAGAAATTAAAACCTTTACAGACAAGCAAAAGTTAAGAGAATTCAGCACCACCAAACCAGCTTTACAACAAATGTTAAAGGAACTTCTCTAGGCAGGAAACACAAGAGAAGGAAAAGACCTACAATGACAAACCCAAAACAATTAAGAAAATGGTAATAGGAGCATACATACCGATAATTACCTTAAATGTAAATGGATTAAATGTTCTAACCAAAAGATATAGACTGGCTGAATGGATACAAAAACAAGACCCATATATATGCTGTCTACAAGAGACACACTTCAGACCTAGGGACACATACAAACTGAAAGTGAGGGGATAGAATAAGATACTCCATGCAAATGGAAATCAAAAGAAAGCTGGAGTAGCAATTCTCATATCATACGAAATAGACTTTAAAATAAAGACTATGATAAGAGACAAAGAAGGACACTACCTAATGATCAAAAGATCAATCCAAGAAGAGGATATAACAACTGGAAATATTTATGCACCCAACAGAGGAGCACCTCAATACAGAAGGCAAATACTAACGGCCATGAAAAGGGAAATCAACAGTGACACAATCATAGTAGGGGACTTTTAACACCCCACTTTCACCAATGGACAGATCATCCAAAATGAAAATAAATAAGGAAATGCAAGCTTTAAATGACACATTAAACAAGATGGACTTAATTGATATTTATAGGACATTCCATCCAAAAACAAAAGAATACACTTTCTTCTCAAGAGCTCACAGAACATTCTCCAGGATAGATCATATCTTGGGTCACAAATCAAGCCTTGGTAAATTTAAGAACACTGATATCATATCAAGTACCTTTTCTGACCACAACGCTATGAGACTAGGTGTCAATTACAGGAGAAAATCTGTAAACAGTACAAATACGTGGAGGCTAAACAATACACTATTTAATAACCAAGATATCACTGAAGATATCAGAAAGGAAATCAAAAATACCTACAAACAAATGACAATGAAAACACAATGGCCCAAAACCTATGGGATACAGAAAAAGCAGTTCTCAAAGGGAAGTTTATAGCAATACAATCCTACCTCAAGAAACAAGAAACATCTCGAATAAACAACCTAACCTTACACCTAAAGCAATTAGAGAAAGAACAACAAAAAAACCCCCAAAGTTAGCAGATAGAAAAATATCTTAAAGATCAGATCAGAAATAAATGAAAAAGAAATGAAGGAAACAATAGCAAAGATTAATAAAACTAAAAGTTGGTTCCTTGAGAAAATAAACAAAATTGATAAACCATTAGCCAGACTCATCAAGAAAAAAAGGGAGAAGACTTAAATCAACAGAATTAGAAATGAAAAAGGAGAAGTAACAACAGACACTGTCGAAATACAAACGATCATGAGAGATTACTACAAGCAACTATATGCCAATAAAATGGACAACCTGGAAGAAATGGACAAATTCTGAGAAAAGCACAACCTTCTGTGACTGATCCAGGAAAAAAAAGAAAAATATAAACAGACCAATCACAAGCACTGAAATTGAAACTGGGATTAAAAATCTTCCAACAAACAAAAGCTCAGGATCAGATGGCTTCACAGGCGAATTCTACCAAACATTTAGAGAAGAGCTAACACCGATTCTTCTCAAACTCTTCCAATATATAGCAGAGGGAGGAGCACTCCCAAACTCATTCTACGAGGCCACCATCACCCTGATACCAAAACCAGACAAAGATGTCATTAAAAAAAAGATTACAGACCAATGTCACTGATGTATACAAATGCAAAAATCCTCAACAAAATACTAGCAAACAGAATCCACAGCATATTAAACAGATCATACACAATGATCAAGTAGGGTTTCTCCCAGGAATACAAGGATTCTTCATATACGCAAATCAATCAATGTGATACACCATATTAACAAACTGCAGGATAAAAACCGTATGATCATCTCAATAGATGCAGAAAAAGCTTTCAACAAAATTCAACACACATTTATGATAAAAACTCTCCAGTAAGTAGGCATAGAGGGAACTTACCTCAACATAATAAAGGCCGTATATAACAAACCCACAGCCAACTTCGTTCTCAATGGTGAAAAACTGAAAGCATTTCCACTAAGATCAGGAACAAGACAAGGTTGCCCACTCTCACTACTATTATTCAACATACTTTTGGAAGTTTTAGTCACGTCAATCAGAGATGAAAAAGAAATAAAAGGAATCCAAATCGGAAAAGAGGAAAAACTGTCACTGCTTGAAGATGACAGGGTACTATACATAGAGAAACCTAAAGATGCCACCAGAAAACTACGAGAGCTAATCAGTGAATTTGGTAAAGTAGCAGGATACAAAATTAATGCACAGAAATCTCTTGCATTCCTATACACTAATGATGAAAAATATGAAAGAGAAATTAAGGACACAGTCCCATTTACCACTGCAATGAAAAGAATAAAATACCAGGAATAAACCTATCTAAGTAGACAAAAGACCTGTATACAGAAAGCTATAAGACACTGATGAAAGAAATTAAAGATGATACAAACAGATGGAGAGATATACCATGTTCATGGATTGGAAAAATCAACATTGTGCAAATGACAATACTACCCAAAGAAATCTACAGATCCAATGCAATCCCTATCAAATGACCAATGGCATTTTTCACAGAACTAAGATAAAAAATTCCACAATTTGTATGGAAACACAAAAGACACCAAATAGCCAAACCAATCTTGAGAAAGAAAAACGGAGCTGGAGGAATCAGGCTCCCTGACTTCAGACTATACTACAAAGCTACAGTAATCAAGACAGTATAGTACTGGCACAAAAACAGAAAGATAGATCAATGGAACAGGAGAGAAAGCCCAGAGATAAACCCATGCACATATGGTCAATTTATCTTTGATAAAGGAGGCAAGAATATACAATGGAAAAAAGACAGCCTCTTCGATAAGTGGTGCTGGGAAAACTGGACAGCTACATGTAAAAGAATGAAATTAAAACTCCCTAACAGCATGTACAAAAATAAACTCAAAATGGATTAAAGACCTAAATGTAAAGCCAGACACTATGAGACTCTTAGAGGAAAACATAGGCAGAACACTCTATGATAAATCACAGCAAGATCCTTTTTGACCTCCCTCCTACAGAAATGGAAATAAAAACAAAAATAAACAAATGGGACCCAATGAAACTTCAAAGCTTTTGCACAGCAAAGGAAACCATAAACAAGACAAAAAGACAACCCTCAGAAAGGGAGAAAATATTTGCAAATGAAGCAACTGACAAAGGATTAATCTCCAAAATATACAAGCAGCTCATGCAGCTCAATATTAAAAAAATAAACAACCCAATCCAAAAATGGGAAGAAGACCTAAATAGACATTTCTCCAAAGAAGATAAACAGATTGCTAACAAACACATGAAAGGATGCTCAACATAACTAATCATTAAAGAAATGCAAATCAAAACTACAATGAGGTATCACTGCACACCGGTCAGAATGGCCATCATCAAAAAATCTGCAAACAATAAAACCTGGAGAGGGTGTGTAGAAAAGGAAACCCTCTTGCACTGTTGGTGAGAATGTAAATTGATGCAGCCACTATGGAGAACAGTATGGATGTTCCCTGAAAAACTAAAAATAGAACTACTATATGACCCAGTAATCCCACTACTGTGCATATACCCTGAGAAAACCATAATTCAATGAGTCATGTACCATAATGTTCATTGCAGCACTGTTTACAATATCCAGGACATGGAGGCAACCTAAGTGTCCATCGACAGATAAATGGATAAAGAAGATGTGGCACATATATACAATGGAATATTACTCAGCAATAAAAAGAAATAAAATTGAGTTATTTGTAGTGAGGTGGATGGACCTAGAGTCTGTCTTACAGAGTGAATTAAGTCAGAAAGAGAAAAACTAATACTGTATGCTAATACATATATATGGAATCTTAAAAAAAAAAAAAACTTGTTCTGAAGAACCTAGGGGCAGGCAGGACAGGAATAAAGATGCAGACGTAGAGAATGGATTTGAGGACATGAGGAGTGGGAAGGGTAAGCTTGGACGAAGTGAGAGAGTGGCATGGACATATATACACTACCAAATGTAAAATAGATAGCTAGTGGGAAGCAGCCACACAGCACAGGGAGATCTGCTCAGTGCTTTGTGACCACCTAGAGGGTTGGGATAGGGAGGATGGGAGGGAGATGCAAGAGGGAGGGGATATGGGGATATATGTATATGTATAGCTGATTCACTTTGTTATACAGCAGAAACTAACACAATAATGTAAAGCAATTATACTCCAATAAAGATGTTTAAATAAATGTGGAAAAAAGAAAAAGAATTAACACCAATTCCATACAATCTTTTCCAGAAAGTTGAAAAGATGGGAACATTTCCCAGTTTACTGTATGAAGCTAATTCTACCCATATACTAAAACCAGAAAAAGACAGAAAAAGGAAAAGATGGTCTTAATTATTAGCAAATAAAATTCAACAGTATATAAAAGGAATTATACACCATTAACAAGGGTAATTTATTCCAGGGATCAAAAGCTGTTTGAATATTTGAAAATCAATCAATGTAATCCACTATATTAATAGGCTAATCCAGTATATTAACAGGCTAATTTCTGCATTGATTGATAAGTGTATCAATACATATTCGTGATTTTTTTAGAAAAACTTAAAAAAATAAAAAAACAATAGAGAGGAACTTTCTCAATAAAGAGCATCTAAAAAACTCTACAGCTAACATTAAACTTAGTGAAGAAATGTTTTTCGCCTAACATCAGGAACAAGGCTAGAATGCCTGGTCTCACCACGTATTCAGCAAAGTGCTAGAAGTTCTAACTGGTACAATATGACAATAAATAGGCATTAACTTACATAGAAAAAAAAAAGATAGAGATCTGAAAGGAAGAAATATAACCACCCCTATTTGTGGATGACATGCTTGCCTATATAGGAAGTTCCAAAGACTCTATCAAAAAATCCTAGAACTATTAAGTGAGTTTATCAAGGTCATAGGATATAAGATAAACATACAAAAATCAACTGTATTTCTAAATACTAGCGATAAACACATGGACATTGAAATTAAAAGTACTACTTAAAATTGCTCAAAAAATGAAATACTTAGGTGTAGGTCTAACAAAACATGTACAGAACTTGTATGTTGTAAACTGTACAACACTAGTGAAAGAAATTTTAAAAGATTTGAATGAATAGAAAGATATACTGTGTTCATGACTGGAAAAGTCAACATGCCAAAGATAGCAATTCTCCTCAAACTAAAACTCCTATCAATATCTTTGAAAGATTTTTTTGTAGATATATACAAGTTTACTCTAAAATTTATATGAAAAAGAAAGCAAACTAGAATAGCTAAATACAATTTTGAAAATGAAGAATAAAGTGGGAGGAAGGAATTTCAAGACTTATTCTATTCAAGTCTATAGTAATCAAGACTGTGTGGTTCTGGTGGAGGAATAGACACATAGATCAGGAAACAGAGTAAGGAAACCAGAAATAAACTCACACAAACATGCCCAAATGATTTTCGATCAAGATGCAAACACAACTAATTGGAGGAAGGATGGTCTTTCCAGCAAATGTTGTCAGAGAAATTGGACATTCTCAGCCATAGATAGATAGATAGATAGATAGATAGATAGATAGATTGATTGATTGATAGAAAATAAATAAATAAGCAAATTCATTAAAAAAAATTAAAAAATAAAAAGAACTTCATCCTACCAGAGGGCAGACAGCAGAAGCAAGAAGAACTACAGTTCCACAGCCTGCAGAACAAAAACCACATCACAGAAAGTTAGAGAAAATGAAAAGACAGGGGATTATATGACTGATAAAGGAAGAGGATAAAACCCCAGCAAAGCAACTAAATGAAGTGGAGATAGTCAAAACCTTCCAGAAAAAGAATTCAGAATAATGATAGTGAAGATGATCCAGGATCTCAGAAAACGAATGGAGGCAAAGATTCAAAAGGTGCAAGAAATGTTTATCAAAGGTCTAGAAGAACTAAAGAACAAACCAACAGAGATGAACAATACAATAACTGAAATGAAAAACACCCTAGAAAGAATGAATAGCAGAATAACTGAGGCAGAAGAACAGATAAGTGACCTGGAAGACAGAATGATGGAATTCACTGCTGTGGAACAGAATAAAGAAAAAAGAATGAAAAGAAATGAAGATAATCTAAGATACTTCTGGGACAACATTAAATGTACCAACATTTGCATTATGGGGGGTCCCAGAAGGAGAAGAGAGAAAGAAATTACCCAGGAAAATAATTGAAGAGATTATAGTTGAAAACTTCCTTAACATGGGAAAGGAAACAGTCAACCAAGTCCAGAAAGCCCAGAGAGTCCCAGGCAGGATAAACCCAAGGAGGAACACAGTGAGACACATAGTAATCAAATTGACAAAAATTAATGACAAAGAAAAAATATTAAAAGCAACAAGGGAAAATGACAAATAACATACAAGGAACTCCCATAAGGTTATCAGTTGATTTCTCAGCAGAAATTCTGTAAGCCAGAAGGGAGTGGCATGATATATTTAAAGTGATGAATGGGAAGAACCTACAACCAAGAATACTCTACCCAGCAAGGCTCTCATTCCGATTTGACAGAGAAATCAAAAGATTTACAGACAAGCAGAAGCTAAGAGAATTCAGCACCACCAGACCTGCTTTACAACAAATGCTAAAGGAACTCCTCTAGGGGGGAAAGAGACTAGCAACTTAAAAAAAAAAAAAGTGTACATATATAGACTGTTATGTTAAAAACCTCATGGGAACAGCAAACCCCAAAACTACAATAGGTACACACACACAAAAACAAAAGCAACACAAATACAACACTAAAGATGGTCATCAAACCACAAGAGAACAGAACAAAAGAGGAAGGGAAGGAAAAAACCTACAAAAACAAACTCAAAACAATAAAGAAAATGACAATAGGAATACACACATTGATAATTACCTTAAATGTAAATGGATTAAATGTGTCAACCAAAAGACATAGACTAGCTGAGTGTATACAAAAACAAGACCTGTATACATGCTGTCTGCAAGAGACCCACCTCAGACCTAGGGACACATACAGACTGAAAGTGAGAGGACGGAAGAAGGTATTCCATGGAAATGGAAATCAAAAGAAAGCTGGAGTAGCAATACTCATATCAGACAAAATAGACTTTAAAATAAAGACTATGATAAGAGACAAAGAAGGACACTACATAATGATCAAGGGATCAATCCAAGAAGAAGATATAACAATTGTAAATATATATGTACCCAACATAGGAGCACCTCAATACATAAGGCAAATTCTAACAGGCTTAAAAAAGGAAATCAACAATAACGCAATAATAGTGGGGGACTTTAACACCTCACTCTCATCAATGGACAGATCATCCAGACAGAAAATCAATAAGGAAACACAGGCTATAAATGGCACATTAGAGCACATGAACCTAATTGATATTTATAGAGCATTCCATCCAAAAGCAGCAGAATACACATTCTTCTCAAGCGCACACAAAACATTCTCCAGGATTGACCACATGCTGAGCCACAGGGTGAGCCTCAGGAAATTTAAGAAAATTGAACTCATATCAACATCTTTGCTGATCACAGTGCTATGTGATTAGAAATAAATTACAAGGAAAACTATAAAAAACACAACACGTGGAGGCTAAACAATATGCTACTAAACAACCAATGGATCACTGAAAATATCAAAGAGGAAATCAAAAAAATACCTAGATACAAATGAAAATGAAAGCCCAACAATCCAAAACCTATGGGATGCAGCAAAAGCAGTTCTAGGAGGGAAGGTTATAGCAATACAATCTTACCTCAAGAAACATGAAAAAATCTCAAATAAACAACCTAAACTTACACCTAAAACAACTAGAGAAAGAAGAACAAACAAAACCTAAAGTGAGTGAAGAAATCGTAAAGATCAGAGCAAAAATAGTGAAATAGAGACAAAGAGAACAATAGCAAAGATCAATGAAACTAAAAGCTGGTTTTTTGAAAAGATAAACAAAATTGATAAACCTTTAACCAGACTCATCAAGAAAAAAAGGAGAGGACTCAAATCAATAAAATTAGAAAACAGAAAGGAGAAGTTACAACTAACACCACAGAAATACAAAAGATCATAAGAGACTACTACAAGAAACTAAATGGACAACCTAGAAGAAATGGACAAATTCTTAGAAAAGTGCAACCTTCCAAAACTGAACCAGGAAGAAATAGAAAATATTAACAGACCAATCACAAGCACTGAAATTGAAACTGTGATTTAAAAACTCCAAACAAGCAGAGTCTAGGACCTGATGGCTTCACACGTGAATTCTATCAAACATTTAGAGATGAGCTAACACTTATCCTTCTCAAACTCTTTCAAAATTGCAGAGGAAGGAAAACTCCCAAACTCATTCTATGAGGCCACCATCACCCTGATACCAAAACCAGATAAAGGTACCACAAGAAAAGAAAGTTATAGGCCAATATTACTTAGGAACATAGACGTAAAGATCCTCAAAAAAATACTTGCACACAGAATCCAAGAGTACATTAAAAGGATCATACACCACAATCAAGTGGGATTTTTCAAGCAAGGATTTTTCAATATCTGCATATCAACCAGCATGATACACCACATCAATAAATTGAAGAATAAAACTATATGATCATCTCAATAGATGAAGAAAAAGCTTTTGACAAAATTCAGCACCCATTTATGATAAAAAAAAATTCTCCAGAAAGTGGGTATAGAGGAAACCTATCTCAACATAATAAAGGCCATATATGACAAACCTAGAGCTAACATCATATTCAATGGTGAAAAGCTGAAACATTTCCTTGAAGATCAAGAACAAGACTAGGATGTCCACTCTTACCACTTTCAACATAGTTTTGGAAGTCCTAGCTATGGCAATCAGAGAAGAAAAAGAAATAAAAGGAATCCAAATTGGAAAAGAAGAAGTATAAAACTGTCACTGTTTGCAGATGACATGATACTATACATAGAAGATCCTAAAGATGCTACCAGAAAACTACTAGAGCTAATCAATGAATTTGGTAAATTTGCAGGTTAAAAAATTATTACACAGAAATCTGTTGCATTTCTATACATTAACAATGAAAGATCAGAAAGAGAAATTCAAGAAACATTCCATTTACCATCGTATCAAAAAGAATAAACCTACCTAAGGAGACAAAAGACCTGTACTCCAAAAACTGTAGGATGCTGATGAAAGAAATCAAAGAAGACACAAACAGATGGGAAGATATACCATGTTCATGGATAGGAAGAATTAATATTGTAAAAATGACTATATTACCAAAGGCAATCTACAGATTCAATGCAATCTCTATCAAGTTACCAATGGCATTTTTCATAGAACTAGAACAAAAAATCTTAAAATTTGTATGGAGACACAAAAGATCCCATATAGCAAAAGGAATCTTGAGAAAGAAAAACAGAGCTGGAGGAATCAGGCTCCCTGACTTCAAACTATACTACAAAGCTATAGTCATCAAAATAGTATGGAACTGGCACAAAAATAGAAATATAGATCAATGGAACAGGATAGAAAGCCCAGAAATAAGCCCATGCACCCTATGGTCAATTTATCTATGACAAAGGAGGCAAGACTACACAATGGTGGAAAGACAGTCTCTTCAACAAATGGTGCTGGGAAAACTGGACAACAACATGTAAAAAAATGAAATTAGATCATTCTTTAACACCAATCACAAAAATAAGCACAAAATGGATTAAAGACATAAATGTGAGACCAGACACTATAAAACTCCTAGAGGACAACATAGGCAGAACACTCTCTGACATAAATCACAGCAATATCTTTTTTTTTTTTTTTTGCAGTATGCAGGCCTCTCACTGTTGTGGCCTCTTCCGTTGCGGAGCACAGGCTCTGGACACGCAGGCTCAGTGGCCATGGCTCGTGGGCCCAGCCACTCCACAGCATGTGGGAGCTTCCCAACCGGGGCACGAACCCATGTCCCCTGCATCGGCAGGCGGACTCTCAACCACTGCGCCACCAGGGAAGCCCCACAATATCTTTTTTGATCTGTCTCCCAGAATAATGGGAATAAAAACAAAAATAAACAATGGGACCTAATTAAACTCAAAAGCTTTTGCACAGCAAAGGAAACCATAAACAAAATGAAAAGACAACCCACAGATTGGGAGAAAATATTTGCAAATGATGTGACCAACAAGGGATTAGTCTCCAAACTTTACAAACAGCACATGAGGCTTAATATCATCAAAACAAACAACCCAATCAAAAATTGGGCAGAAGACCTAAATAGACATTTCTCCAAAGAAGACATACAGATGGCCAAGAGGCACATGAAAACCTGTTCAACGTCTCTAATTATTAGAGAAATGCAAATCAAAACTACAGTGATATATCACCTCACACCAGTCAAATGGCTATCATCAAAAAATCCACAAATAATTAATGATGGAGAGGGTGTGGAGAGAAGGGACCCCTGCTACACCATTGGTGGGAATGTAAATTGGTACAGTCACTATGGAGAACAATATGGAGGTTCCTTAAGAAAACTAAAATTAGAGATACCATATGATGCTGCAATCCCACTCCTGGGTATATATCTGAAGAGAAACATGGTCTGAAAGGATACATGCATCCCAATGTTCATTGCAACACTGTTTACAATAGCCAAGACATGGAAGCAACCTAAATATCTATCGACAGAGGAATGGATAAAGATGATATGGTACATATATACAATGGAATATTAGCCATTAAGAATAATGAAATAATGCCATTTGCGACAACATGGGTGGACCTAGAGATTGTCATACTGAGTGAAGTGAGTCAGACAGAGAAAGAGAAATATCATATGATATCCCTTACATGCAGAATCTAAAAAGAAATGATATAAATGAATTTATTTACAAAATGGAAACAAACTCACAGACTTAGAGAAGGAACTTATGGTTACCAGTGGGAAAGCATGGGGGGAACGGATAATTAGGGAGTTTGGGATCTACATGTACACACTGCTATATTTAGAATGGATAACAAACAAGGACCTACCGTATGTAGCACAGGGAACTCTGCTCAATGTTATGTGGCAGCCTGGATGGGAGGGGAGTTTGGGGAAGAGTGGCTACATGTATATGTATATGTATGGCTGAGTCCCTTTGCTGTGCACCTGAATCTATCACAACATTGTTAATCGGCTATACTCCAATATAAAATAAAAAGTTAAAAAAGATGAATAAATAGATATATTATTGGGGAAAAAAAAGAACTTCATCCTAAACCTCACACCTTATACAAAAATTAATTCAAAGTGGGTAATTGATGCAAATATAAAACTATAAAAAAGACATAGGAGAAAATCTTCAAGATTTAGGGCTAAGAAAAGAGTATCTAGATGACACCAAAAAAGCGTGAGTCATAAATGAAAAAATACATTGTACTTCATCAAAATTTAAAACATACATTTGGGGAAAATCTACACTTTAGAGATCAAATCTAATCATTTAATCCTGTAATCCCAACAGTTAACTAACTAGTTCTATGCAAATAAGTAAATGCCAAATAAGTATTTGTTGAAAGACTATACGAATATGGGCAAAGTACTTTTTTTTTTTCTTCCAGTATGCGGGCCTCTCACTGTTGTGGCCTCTCCCGTTGCAGAGCACAGGCTCTGGACGCGCAGGCTCAGCAGCCATGGCTCACAGGCCCAGCCGCTCCGCGGCATGTGGGATCTTCCCGGACTGGGGCACAAACCCGTGTCCCCTGCATCGGCAGGCGGACTCTCAACCACTGTACCACCAGGGAAGCCCGCAAAGTACTTTTTTAAACTTAATCTGCTGTATGTGATCTGATTCAATTCAGTGTTCATTGAACATCTACTGCTGGGAAGCCCTGTGTTAGGTCCTGAAGCACTGGATCTCAGATAAGGAAATGAGGGAGAGAGCAGAGTACAGGGTGGGGAAAACCAACACAAATCTTGCCTTTTAAATAATAAAGATAGCCCTCTGGGGCTTCCCTGGTGGCGCAGCGGTTGAGAGTCCATCTGCCGATGCAGGGGACACAGGTTCGTGCCCCGGTCCAGGAAGATCCCACATGCTGCAGAGCGGCTGGGCCCGTGAGCCATGGCCGCTGAGCCTGCGTGTCCAGAGCCTGTGCTCCGCAACGGGAGAGGCCACAAGAGTGAGAGGCCCGCGTACCGGGAAAAAAAAAAAAAAAAAAAAAGCCCTCTGGAAATAAACCAGAGCAACTTCTCTAGAGCCAAGCATTCTAAAACTTCAGCGTTTTGGGGTGGGTAAGCTTATCTCAGTCATCTCCACTAGGCTTTGGTTCTATAAACCAAGTATAAACCTTTAAATCAGGATTGACAGGTGTTTAGCATGCGTATGACTTCTTCCCCTACCATGTTGGAGACAGACATCACTAATCAATCTCAGAGCCATACAGCTCTGTGCCTAGATGTGGCCTTGGAATCCATCTCAACGCAGTGCTCTAGGCAGTGCTCACCAGTCCATCAGAGTCAATCTTAGAAAAAATAAAATCACGATCTCAGTCTGAGGGTTACCCTGTATAAGCCACTCCTCTGCCGAATGTGTGGGTGAATGCCTCGGTACTGTGCTTCTGAGAGCTCCAGGGTTTAGTAGGAAGAGGAGGCTGCAGGTAGAAGGCTTCAACTGGGTCATCGTCCTTCAGAGAACTGGCTCTCACACGGTATTTTTCCTAGTCCTCAATAGACACGTCAGCATATCCCTACCTGCTGGCTCTGGCAGAGAGAAAGGGAGAGACAGGGACGAAGGGCTGCCACGGAGTCCAGGTGCCCTTAATGCTGTCCAGCGTGGCCCCCGCAGGGCCGCTCTGCTTGCCGGCAGATATCCTTTTGAGCGTTCAATTAAAAGGGACATTTGCTGACGTCCGTAGGTGGTGCGCGTGGTCCTGGCTGCTTCAACATGCTGGCTTCCAGCATCGATGTTTATAAGATTTGGGAGATATTTTGTGTTTGTTTAAATGCAAACATGAATGTTTACAGGACCTGGGCGATTCTGTGTTTATTTAAAGCCTCAGAAATAACAGGACCACTTTGTCTTACAACCTAGATAATATTTTGCAGAAGTTTTGCTGCAATGGTCACAGGTGTTTTAGCATTAAAACTGGAGGTTCAGAACCAAGAACAAAGAATAACCTTCACAAATCTCCCAGCAAAAAGGATGCAAAGTGATACTGAGAAGAGGAATTCATTTTTTTACTCCTTGAATAGTGTTCTGAGAAAGCTTAGTGCTAAGGGAGATCCAGCTGGATTTCAGTGTCCTCATCCATAAAATAAGGCTAATGATACGGACTCAGAGGAGTGTTGAAACAGTGAACGTAATGAGTAAATTCTTTCATGACCTTGGAGTGGAGGAAGGCCTTCTGTAAGTACTTAAAATCCAGAGGCCATTAAAAATTAATACACTCAAACGTGTTTAAAAAATAAGCAAATCAAATCCTAAGAAAAACTGGAAACAGTATCTGTGTCTGATATCACAAGAACTCATCTCTGTAACATATAAAGAGCTCCTAGAAAGTGAGAAGAAAATGGCCAAGAGGTTTATGAATAGACTGCTTATAGAAAAAAAAGAGAAATACAAACAGCTCTCATATATATATATATATATATATAGGCATATATATATATAGGCATATACATATAGACATATATGAAAAAAAGAGGCTCAATTTTACTGATATAAGAGACAAAGTGAAAAGACAGTAAAATAACATTTCTCACCTATCAGATTGGCAAAAATCCAAAAGTCTAACAACACTCTGCTGGCAAGGTGGTTGGGGAAACAGGTACTCTCATACATTGCTGGTGGGGGCGCAAAATGGTACGACCCCTGCAGAGGACAATTTGGCAACTGTCATCAAAATTACAAATGCATTTACCCTTTGACCCAGAAATCCCACTTCTGGGAATTTATCCTACAGATATACTTCAAATATATGAAGCAATGAATATACATTATATGCAGCATTAATTACTAGCCAAAGATTAGAAACAATCCAACAGTCCATCCACAGGGAACTGATGATATTACACCGGGGGTATGTGTACCACGGAATATTATGCAGTTGTAAAACGAAGAATGAGGCTGCTCTCTATGTAGTGACGTGGAAAGGTCTCAATGAAAAAAGTCAGGAGCAGATACTGCACATAAGTGGGTAAGAAAGGTGAAGAGTTGGGGAGAAAATATATTTACACTTGTTTTTCTTTTCAAAATTTCTATGTCTGTTTTAACATCATCTGCATTATTTTTTTCTTTTTACCTTTTGACAACCTTCCTTCATTTGAACCAATATTTCTATTTCCTTTAATTTTTAAAAATAAATATTTGTAGCACCCAGAAGAAACTAATAGAAACAGGAGTCCTAACGGGTAACAAAGCTGGAAATATAATGGGTGGGAACAATGGCAGAAGCAATACTTTTTGACATTTCCCTTTTTATATTGTTTTGACCTTTCACCATGTGAACTTGTTAACTTTTTAAACATAAAAATTTAGAAAAAAAAAAAAAAGAAGGAATTGAGTTAATGAGCATAAAACACTTAGCCAGTGTTCCAGATCCATTTAGGTATAAATTTTAGTGGTTTATATAATTTAAAAGGTCCTCTTGTGGTTTTTGAATTTGGCCCTACAGAGTTCTAAGGCTGTTTTCTCATCATGTGGCCTTCACACCACTGGCATCAGAATGATCTGGGGCATATATTAAAAATGAATTTTCCTGGGCCCAACCCAATGCTTGCCTGCATGATCGGAACATCTAGGGATGACGTCTAGGAATAGGGAGTTTTTAAATTTTCCAGGTGATTCTTATGAACCTT
Source organism: Aethalodelphis obliquidens (assembly GCF_003676395.1). Lineage (NCBI taxonomy): Eukaryota > Metazoa > Chordata > Mammalia > Artiodactyla > Delphinidae > Aethalodelphis > Aethalodelphis obliquidens. The sequence continues at coordinate 924,602 of NW_020838006.1, forward strand.
GAAAGTTGAGCATGATTATTATCTACCCCAGGAGGGGACGGTGTGAAGCTAGCAAGCGTGTAGGGACCCACTGAGACTGTGATTTTCAATGGCAAATATAGGCTGCCAAGTTCAAATCATATCTCTTGAGCTCCTAGCATGCACATACCACTGCCTGTGGTATCCTCCCTTAACTGCGTGGTCGGGACCCCCAGTGTAACATATCCAACCTTGAGCTTGGGTGGACTGCACTGTGAATGGTCTCCTGCACACCCTGTTCTCTTAACACCCTCCCCATCTCAGTAAAGGATGCCATAACCCACTCTGCTGTTCAAGCTAAACATTTGGGCATCATCTCTGATTCTTACCTTGGTCCTCTTCCCATACCTAGTCCGTCAGCAAGTCCCAGCCTCAGCAAGGGTTGGACCAGTTTGCACTCCCACCAGCAATGTATTGCCTGTTTCTCTACTGCTTTGCCAACAGAAATTGAAATTGGGTGTCTTTTCAAATGCATAAAAGCTGTTTGTATTTCTTTTCCTTTCTTTTTCTTTCTTTCTTTTTCTTTCTTTCTCTCTCTCTCTCCCTCCCTCCCTCCCTCCCTCCCCCTCTCTCTCTCTCTTTCTCTCTCTCTCTCTTTCTTTCTTTTCCATAAGCAATCTACTCATGAAGTTTCCATTGCTGGTTTTTTTCCCTCTCACTTTGTAAGGGCTTTTTATATGTTTTCAGTGTCTTCCCGTCGCACTCAGGATAAACACTGTTTTCGGGGTGGCCTGCCAAGGGCTGGGTGGCCTGCCCCTTCCTCCCTGTCCTATTCATCCCCTGCTGCTCTTTCTTGCCCTCCGTGTCCACCCACACAGCCCTCCTTTCTTCCTTTGAATAGGCTTCCCTCACCCTGCCTCAGGGCCTTTGCTTGTCAGGTCTCTGCCTGGAATGTTCTTTCTCCAGAATCTCCCAGGCTTAACCCTTTGTGTAGCTGAGGACTCAGCTCAAATCCCACCTCCTGGGAGAGACCCTCCCTGACCACAACAACCCAAAGTAGCTCCCAGCCCACCCCATCCCCCGGTGGTCCCTCTGCCACCTTTGTTTACATCTAGAAAAGCATGAGAATATTGAGGGAGGAGAGGGCTTCACCAAGATAGAAAAGGGACAGAAAAGGGAACTTGGGGACAACCTTTGCCTATTCCACAGCCTTCATTTGGAGCCTTGTCTCCACTCCTGGGGCCTGGGCCCTTTGCTAGAAAAGCAAGTCAGGTATTCATAGGACAGGGAGGTAGTGGAATTCACATCTTTTCTGGGCATGAACACAGACTCGAGTGGGCCAGACCTAGCACAGAGGGGCTCATCTGTGTGTGATCTGTTGCTCTGTGATCTCCACAACATCTCTTCACTGTAATTAGCCAAGGAATCTGTAGATGAACAGAAGAAGCAATTCCTGCTTTAGTCAGTCATGGAAACAATTTAAACTTTACCCTGGCCACTTAGATTTTCAAGCAGAGGGCACATGGCAGTCCATTTGAAATGAGACCAGCATCTTCTTTTCCCTTTGTAAGTTCCTATAAAATAAAACCACCAGATTCCCAGAAGATAAAACATCCATTCTCTCCCTCCTGTTCACATAAGTGCATCCTCACGCCATCACAGGCTTCTGCAGATTTTAATAAGGTCCCCTGTGTGGGTCTCTTCAAATATGGGCAAAAGACTCAGAGTGAAAAAATGTCACATCGAATCAAGGGTGCTATAAATGCAGCCCTTGTGGCGGGCAGACGGCTCACAAGCAGCTTGAACCAAATCACAATCTTTGCCTGTTGGTAACCAAAATGGAAGAATCTCCTTTGGGGCCTTCAGTTTGGCAATTTCAATTAAATACTTAGAATTTTTTTGTAAAGGAAAACTGTGTTTGAATTGGACAAACATCATAGCCTGTTAATGGTGACAGATCCTCAGAACTTTTATTTCCTGAGGGGAAAAGTGCTTTAGAGACCAGTTCCAGTTAAACATAAACAGCTAGACACACAGACACAACCACCTCTAACTCCAAAACCTTTTCTGAATCGACATTTCTGCTTATGTTACTGTAACCTATATCTCCAGCCTGGATTTCTCTAGTCCTATGGCGTAAATCAACATCCCATGCTTTTGTGGTGTCTGAGCCCCTCCTGGACCCTCTGGAGGGTTTGTTGTAGGGTAGCAGTTCTTAACCAGGAAGATTTTGCCCGTAGAGGATATTTGGACACATGTTTGGTGTCACAGCTGCGGAGAGAAGTGTGCTACTGGTGTTTAGTGAGTAGACGCCAGAGATGCTGCTAAACAACCCACAAAGCGCAGGACAGCCCCCCAACCAAGGTGATCAAGGCTCAGATTCCCACAGAACGAGTCTGAGAAGCCCTGTGGTAGAGACACGTTTTTGCTGAGTCACTCACACTGCAGGCGGCCCGTCAACACAGGGTCCAGTCTGCGGTCCTGGGGGCGCCTGGGCTTCTGCTGGTTTCACTGTCTGCAGCTCTGGGGTTGTGGCCTTTCTCTGTGGGACGCTGCTGCCACCAGGCTGGCATTAGCAGAGTATGGAGAGGAAACCATTACACTGTCTTCACTGGACTGCCCGTCCCTCCCCTCCCAAACAAAGCCCTCTCCAGCCTCTGACTGGAAGTTTGGGAGTTAAGGAGGCAGAGGAAACCAGAGTTCAGTAGAGGGAACAATATACTGGCATCCCAATGTCCTTTAATCGTTCTTCGAAGACATTTACCTGCAAGGACCTGCCCATGGTTTGTCTTTCCTCCTAAGGTCCTGACACCTGCCGTGTTCCTTCCCCGCACACTGTCCTCAACCTGCAGCTGCCAGTCCTCCCCGCCCCCAAATGTTCTTCTTCTATTACGCTTTGCTCTCTATCTCTCTGATCCCCACCCAAACTAAGGTTTTGGTCTATTTCTGCATTTCAGAAACCTGAGAAAGGACTGTGCTAAACTAAAGAGGCTCCAACCTCAGCATGACAAAAAAATCTCACAGAAACTTGTAAACGGTAGTAATTTCTCTAAGGTATCAAAATTTTGGGCAGGGGTCCCTCTTAAACAAGTCTTTGGAGTCAGAAAGGGGGACAAAAGAAAATGCATTTTTTTCCCTGATTGCTTAAAGAGTGGGCATGTGAGTTTCTTCTGTTTTCTATTTTCAGATCTGTTAGAAGGAAGGGATGTATAAAATAACAATTGGGAGTATCAGAAAGTTCTAGATTTGAACTGTAACTCCAGCCTGGAAGCCATGTGATCTTGGGCAAGTTGTTTACCTTCCTGGAGGTTTGGATTCCAACATGGAAATAACAACACTCTCTATCCTACATGGAGGCTGTAGGATTTAAATAAAGGGATTCGTGTAAACACAGTGCATGGCACATAGCAAATCTTCAATGAATATTAACTATTGTTACTACAGACCTCAAATTTCTGACATCCTTAACAGTAACATGAGAAATTCTGGATGAAATCCTTTGAGAAATGTGACTAACCAACTATTAAAAAGCAAAGAGAAGATAGACTCAGCCTGCCCATGGCTCTGAGGATAAACCCAATTTCCTAAGTATACAATTTTTACTCTAAGTGTGACCCTCAGAACGAGGCATCAGCCTCCCCTGGGAGTTCGTTAGAAATACTGTAATTCAGGATGCACCACAGACTTACTGAATCAGGGTCTGCTCTTTATCAAGACCCCCAGAAGATGCACGTGTGTATTAAGGTGTGAGAAACACTAGGAAACTTGGTCCAAAAGATGATGCACACGTGGCTGAAGGAGAATTAGCTTCAGCTGGTTCTGTTTCCATGGTCTGTGGGTGACCTGATGACTTATTAATACCTGGGCATTATCAATATTCTATCACTGTAATGAATTACCATAACCTGAGCAGCTTAAAATAACCCCCACTTATTATCTCACAGTTCTGTGGGTCGAAAGTCTCTTCTCAGAGCTGAAATCAGGGTGCTGCCCAGACCGGGCTGTCTTCTGGAGGCTCTGGGGAGGAGTCCGCTTTCAAGACACTTGTGTGTTGGGAGAGTTCATTCCTGGTAGCTTTGGACTGAGGTCCCTGTTGTTTCCCAGCCGTTGGGTGGGAGCTGCTCTCGGCTCCTCAGGCCACTTTTGAGCCTCTGCCATGTGACTCCCACAGCTCGGCAAGAGAGCACTTCCCTTGCATCAGATCTCTTTCAAATACAAGCCCCTTTTTCCCTCTGCTGCTAGCCAGAAAAAAAAACACTCAGCTTTTAAAGGGCTTGCGTGATTAAGTTAGGATAATCTCACTATCTGCAGGTCAGATCTGCTATATAACATAACCTAGTCCCAGGAGTAAAACCCTTCATCTTCGTACCACGGGGAGGGGAATCCAGGGGACGTCTTAGAACCCAGCTACCACCCCAGGTGTTACAGACAGTGTCCCCCCACAATTCCTATGCTGAAGCCCCAATGTGAGTGTATTCAGAGATGGGCCCTTTAAGGAGGTGATCAAAGCTGAATGAGGACTGGAGTTCTCATGAGAAGAGGAAGAGACACCAGGAGTTCATGTTCACAGAGGAAAAGCTGTGTGAGGACACATCTGCAAGCCAGAGAAAGTGGCCTCAGGAGAAACCAACCCCGCCAGCACCTTGATCCCGGACATCCAGCCTCCAGAAAGAAATCTCTGTTGTTGAAGCCACCCAGTCTTTGGAATTTTGTTATGGCTGCCCTAGCCAAATAATACACTGGATAATAATAGCAATGAAAATCTAGTTTTTAAAAATGTGAAATTGGGATGGCAAGATCCTTTGATGAAGTTTGAAATACACTCATATACAAACCAATTGAAACACTTGTGTGCCAGCCAGGGGAACCAGGATGCGAGGAAAGATGATGTAAAAACTTATGGATGATGGCATATGCACTAGAAAATCACATATGAGCATCATTTAGTATAAATCAGTGCCCCGAGACTTGCACCAAGTGCTGTGGAAACACAGAGAAGTTAGATCACTTGCAATGGTACTTAGATAGGTTCATCGCATCTGCTGAGCTAGGAAGATGGAACAGGGTTTAGAAGGATGAACTATACTTTGTTTAGGTTTGGTTCCTGTTGAATATTTGTGATTGCTTGATTATTGACCGAGTGAGAAAAACACCACTCCAAAAGGAATCTTCTGTGAAAAAAGAGAGAAAGTATCTGAAGGGAAACTGCTAAGAGGCGAAGCAAGAGAAAACAGCATTTTCTTCATTTTACATGTCTGACCAATCTGAATTTTACAATGATTATAAGTTTAATAGTATCATTTCACAAAAATAGTGAATGTGTTTTTTAAAAGACATGCATTGATGGGTTAGTTCTAATTTATTCCTGCTCCTCTCACATTGAACTGGTGATGTCTGATGTCCCACGGAGGTAGCTAAAAGCTGTCAGTGCAAACTATCACATTTAGAATGGATAAACAGCAAAGTCTTACTGTATAGCACAGGGAACTATATTCAGTATCCTGTGATAAACCATAATGGAAAAGAATATTTAAAAAAAGAATGTATATATGTGTGTAACTGAGTCATTTTTCTGTACAGCAGAAATTAGCACAACATTGCAAATCAACTAGACTTCAATTTAAAAAAAAAAAAGGCCGTCAGGCAGCCTTCATGTGGGTCCAGTTGGACCTATAGTCCAAGAGATAGACTGGTTTTCAGATCTGTTGGTTTTTTTGTCCATTTGGCCTCCATGGAATTTGCTCACACATTTTAGACATAAGATTGAGTTTTTAGGTTTATTATTTTTCCAGTTCAAATATTAACACCTTTATATTTGATAAGTGAAATGATCGTGGAGATATGCAAATCCACAATCATTTCATTTTGGGGAAGCTAAAATATAATCAGTTAAAAATGGAAGGTCCCCAGTTTTCTTCCATGTATTTAGAGATGTCAACTGAAGTAAGCAGGGATCCCAAAGGAGACTGAATAAGACCAATTTCCAGCTTGGAGCCTGAGACACATTGAAGAACTCTTGCGAAGGCTGATATAATCATATATGTAAATAGGTCAGAGTTGCTTTTTTTTTTCAAAATGTCTTGAAAAAGAAAGGGATTTATTTTGAAATTACCTGTAAGAAAGGTAGGCAAGGAACGGCAAAGGTTACTCTGCACGAGATGCATGAGGTGTGACTAATCTCCAAGCTAACTTCTCTCACAAAGCAGTGGCCTTACTCTGGCCATTGGGGGTTGCCACTTGTTTGATGTGTCTTTGACTCACATGTTGTGGGTGAACCCACACTTCAAAGGCAAGGATCAGCAGGAATGTGCTTCTGGGTGCAAGATTTCCTGCCAGTGCAGGGCCTGTGGGGAGGAAGTCGGCCTGCCCTCCCTGGGGAGGTCCTGGAATGGCTCGCTTGAAAGGGACACTTGCCTTTTCCAGGGGATTTAAGACAGAAGCAGCTGATTTCCCGTGTGGCTCTCAGAGTCTCCTTGCCTCTCCCCTCTCTCAGCAGCAGCCAGAGTCCTGATCACCACCATGGCTCACAGGAATTTTTAAGTCTCATAAGCAAAGCCTCATATTGCATAGCTTTTGAGAGCACAGCTTTCCCCTAATTTTAATTTTCGTCAAAGGACAGCATTTAGAGATCTCCGGGTCTCTAGATCTGTGACCTCCTTCTCCCTGAGGAAGTCACCTCGGCTGTCTTAGCCGTTATCACAGCCCCCTTTTTTCTAGCTGACAGCCACGGCTGTAACTTTTAGCTGATACTATTAGCCAGAATTATGGATGAATGAGTGAGTGAGTGAATGAATGAATGCATATGCACACACGTGCTGGCTGGCAGAAGCCCAGGATACAGGCGCAGAGCACCGTCCTCCTACCTCTATTCAACAGCTTCACCGGACACTATCTTGGTAAGTTCCCTGCCACCATCTTTGTCTCCTTTTAGCCATCAGGCCTCACAAAAATGAAAGAGAGCTTCTATTCCTCAAAGGTTAGGACCCCCCCCCCCACACACACACACACAAAGCTTGGTGTCCTATGTGTGATGGAGAGTTTTTCCTATTTTCTGTTATTTTGATTTCTTTTAAAATCTGTCTATTTTAGGGACCTGTGTGTTTATGCCACAGGAAGTCTGTGTGGTAAGTTCTATGCATGTTAGCTAGAACCCTCTATTCCATTAATGGAAAGGGTGGGAAGATGTTTTTGTTTCTGCTTTTCCTTAAACTGTACAAGACACATGCATTTTCAACTAACACGAGTATTTCTCTCCTTTCTCAGCAGCCTGGAAAAATCTGTGACCCACCTCCCATAAAAGCAAGATGTATGGCAGCTAAGAATCTCTCATTTGCCATCCTTGCAGGCAATTTTTGTACCGGAAGGGGAGGTTTAAAAGGACTAGGTTCTAGTTTCACCTGATGGGAGCCAAGTTTGGGAACTGGAGAGTAGGTTCTTCCCAAGGAGGTGTCCCTGCAGCCCTGTGCACGTAACCACAGGTCTTGTACAAAGCAATCATACTGACCTTGCCACCAGAGTTTACTTAAGGTTGAAAGTCAAAACTAAACTTAAAGGAAACCAGAGCTCATTACAACTGAGAAAAAAAGAAAACAGAAAACAGAGGGAGCTCGTGTGGACAGAAACTGTCAAGTTTCCCATTGCTTGTATTTGTCAGAGTCACATCAGAAGTCCCCACCCACCTACCCTCCCTCCCTCCTTCCCGAAGTGATGCTGAAGTGACACTTGCAGAAGTGGTGGGGACACACAGACACAGGACAGAGAGCACTCAGGGGCTTTGCCAGGATGGGTTGACCACAGCAGGTCATTTCCCAGCTCTGCTTCATACAACTGGTTCCCTTAACCTACTCTTCTTAGAAATAAGTTTCAGCACCTGGCAGGTGATATTTAACTTTGCCTCCTTTGAAAGGGCACTTAGAGGCCATTACCACCCAGTCCCTAAGCTGCTTTCAGGACTTGAACTCATGTGAGAACAAAGGGCAAGGACACACAGCACTTTACCTCCCCGACGCCCACACGTGAAAACCCAGCTCAATCTGGGCTGGCCTTTTGAGAGTGCTTTACTTGAAATCTCACTGCCAGAGGTATCCACTCCCCAGAACTCCAAAGAATGAAAGCACAGTGAAAATCTATCACAGGCAGAGGACCTAACGTTTATAGAGCGCTGGCAATGTGCCAAGCCCTGTGCTAAGTACTGAGCATGGACGAGACCATTTCACCCTTATCACAACCCTACAATGTACAGGAAACTGAGGCACAAAAAGGTGAAGTGACCAAGATTACACAGCTGCTAAACGGAGAAACCAGGCAGTCTGACTCCTGAGCTTTTGTTCTTATATACATTCCACAGGCTCCTTATAGTTACTTATATAAGTGTGTGTGTGTGTCCAGCATGTAGATAAGTGGGTTTGGCCAGGAGGTGCTGGAGGTGACACCAGGGCAAGAAGAAGACGAAGGGGAGGAAAGGCATCTTTAGAGCCTTGGAACAAGTCTTGATGGACCCACCTTCCATGCAAAGTCTAAGGGGGCCTTTAAGCCCGAGTCTGCACAGCAGGCTGCTGGCAGGATGTATAACAGTTTCTCACGCTTTCCCAGTGACAATTTGAGGAGATCAATTCAATAAACATCATTCATCAATTACTGGGGTTTCTAAGGAATTTCCTTGGGAAAGGTGTGAATTGCAGTAAAAAGTAAGTCCTAACCTTTTCAGCTCCCAAAGCTTGCTTTCTCCAGCTCTCCTTTGAGAGGGGGTGGGAGAGGAAGGTGAGGGTGATGAGAAAGAGGGGAGGACAGAAGGGTGAAAAAAATCCGAAACCCAGAAAGAATCTCTCCGTCTCATACCGTCTTATAAAAAGGAACTTACCCATTCTGCCTTGATTTTTCTCCCAACAGGGATCTCTCCCATCACCAGGGCTTCACAGACAACAAAGAAAGGCATCTGTCTGGTCATTCAAACCTGAGCCCTGCTTCAGAAAGCGGCTCATTCTGACACCTTATTAGGGAATTTGAGGTGTGCCACCGACAGCAGCGTGAGGCTTTGTGAGACCATCACTTTGTAGGCCCAGTGGCCATCTCTCTTCTTTGTTCCTCCTGCACAGAATGCCCGCTAACCCCAAGGAAAGTCTTCTGTGGGTGGAAATAAAAAGAGGAAAACAGAGTTTGTCATATTTTATTTTTATTAACATTAGCCCCAGTAAACGTTCTTGCTAGATGACCTCAGACATCATCAAATGCCATTCTCCCTTTTTGGACAAGGACAGTGAAACCCAGGTAAGAACCCTGAACATGCCCAAAGCCACATGTTACCTTGAGGTTTGAGTCCAGTCTGAATCTGACTTCATTTCTCACCTTGGCTGCATAGTTACAGACCCTCATTGATGAAGATGGCAATATGCCATCCAACACGGTAAAGGTGGCTCAGAAAGACAAATATCATATGATATCACTTATATGACGAAGCTTAAAAAAAAAACTGATACAAATGAACTTATTTACACAACAGAAGCAGACTCACAGACATAGAAACAAACTTATGGTTACCAAAGGGGAAAGGTTGGGGAGAGGGATAAATTGAGAGTTTGGGGTTGATATATACACACTACTATATATAAAATAGATAGCCAACAAGGACCTACTGTATAGCACAGGGAACTCTGCTCAATATTCTGTAACAACCTAAATGGGAAAAGAATGTGAAAAAGAATAGATACATGTATATGTATAACTGAATTACTTTGCTGTACACTTGAAACTAACACAACATTGTAAAACAACCATACTCCAGTATAAAATAAAAATTAAAAAAAAAAAGGAAGCCTTCCCTGAATGAATGTGTTAACTTTGGATAAGCATTCTTCACTGCAATGTCTTTCTAAAGAGACCTACAACAAAAGTCATTTAAAAAATGTGTGACTCTCTTGATCAAAATTCAACGTTGGTAAAATCCTGTTTTATTTTCATAGTACAATACTAGAGATAGTTTCAAAGTTCTGTGAAAGCAGTTGCTTAACTGCATTGACTAGTAGGGTCTCTTACTGAGGACAGTTGAAATAAAAGAAGCAAAAGTATAAGCCAAGTGCTGATATGACCACAGCAGTGACCACAGGTTCCACAAGGGCAGAAAGCTTACTTATTTTATTTACCACAGCAAACCCGGTATTAACAGAATATATGATCATGGGTAGGCACTCAACACATTTTGGTTAAATAAATTAACAAAAGGATGATGGAAGAGGGGTTCCTCATCCATTTCTGTCTGCTCCAGCTGCCGTGCTTCCCCAGTCTCCCAAGGGCAACGTGCTCTTGACGGCTCATGGCATCTCACACACCTGAATCAGACCATAAATAACATCTTCTTAAAGAATGGGACCATTCTTTAATAGAATACCCTTTTTTAAGAGAGTACCATTTAAAACAGTACCATTTAAGAGAGAGTACCATTCTTTAAGAGAGTACCATTGGTGCTTAAAAAGTGTGAAGGAACTCAATGCCCACTGACGGGAGAAGCAGAGCCGGCTCCCAGAACGGCCTTCCCCTACCCCACCTTGTCAATGTGGGAGCCTCACGGTACCCCTGGATGATACCTCCTACTTCTCAAGGTTGCCGTCTCAAAGCCTCAGGTTCCTGGTCTCTGAAATGTCAGTAATCCTGGTTAAATGTGTTAAATGAGGAAAGGTGTCACTTCTGGATCAGAAATTTGGTATTTGGAAGACAGAAACAGAAATGATTTATGGATAGAAAAATCAAGGCATGAACTGGCAATCCCAGGTCATGCCATGAGTGAGGGGGGCTGTCTAGTGCAGTCTAAGCCTTCTCAGTGGAAATTCAGCAAAGGCTGAGTCAGTGATGCTCTCTGAGATAATTAACCAGAGGACAGCTGATAGTTATGCCAGTTGATCTTTCCCCCCATCCATCTTCCTATATTCAGCACTTGGCCATGGTTTTGGGCTCAGGTTAAAACTGCAAAAATGGTCTCTAAATAAATCAGGGGCCTGTTTTGAGAATGAAAAGTGAGCATTGGGACAGGTGAGAAAAGTGGACTGCAATTCTGAATTTGGATAAAAATAGAAAGGCATCTCCTCCAGGTGAAGTGCAAGTATTAAAGCACATTGCCTCCTAAATCTGAGGTACCACACTCTCTGCCCACATCCCAATAGAAGCCTTTATCCTGTCATTCTCTGTCCAATGAAGAAACTCTTCCCAGTGAAAGCAGAGCCCCACTGCAGACCTAAAACCTCATATGTGTTATGAAAAGCCCGTATTAGCTGCTTATACTACTGACTCCAGCCTTCAACTTATCAAATTAAATGGACAAGCAAGAATCACTAAACTTTTGAGAGAAAGAAATCATAAATAAAAATTTTAAAATCTTTAACCGAAATAATTCTAGGGAGAAAGGAAGAAATGAAAATATGTCAAACACTTGTTTTAAGGATATGGGTTATAAACATTGATTTATTCTGAACAATAGAAAAGTATGTGTCAATACATTAAAAATATATGGCTACACATGAGATAACCAGAAATAAGATGTACAGCTTTCAAAATACTAGAAGCAAAGTACAACACAAAATCAGAAAAGGAACAAAGAAAATCCAGCCGATCCAGTGCCAGGAGTGAAAGGGTCGCAGCAAACAGAGATGAAAATCAGATCAAACACCCGTGTCATCACAAGAAAAGCAAAGGATTTTAACTTCCCCATCGAAAGAGAAAAACTTTCAGATTAGGTTTTAAAAGAAAACAGCTGCATGTATGTTTATAAGAGAAATACTTTAAAATTGATTCGAAGATTGAAAATATGGAGATTTATAAACATATATCAAGCAGAGGATGGAGAGGCAATTCATAAGGAAGAACTACAAACAGCCTATATGAGAAGATACTCAACCTCTAATAAGAATAAGAAGATGAATTGAAATGCCCATGCAATACCATTTTCCACTGTTAATAAGATGGGCAAAATTGTTAGCAACTGATAATAGCTGGGCCTGGTGAGGATGTGGGCAAACAGGCACTGCAGACAGAACTGTAAGTTGGTCCGAATTTTCCAAGTAATGGGGGGCTACAGGGGGAGGGAACAAGAATAGTGTGGCCCCACTGACTCATCTCCAGGATAGAGACTGGATCATAGGTACCCAGGTGACAAGTTTAGTCAACAAGTCATGTCATCACAAAGGGTGCTGATCCAGACCCATCTCTTGTCCTTCCTCATTTTACTCTCATGTGCATGTTTCTTTGCTAGAGTGTGCCTCAGTTTCTCCATCTACCTTACTGCTCTCATAAGACGAAATGAAATGAAATAGTATATGTAAAATGTTTTGCAGACTATAGAAAGCTACACAATGTGTGACATTATCATTTTTTTCTTTTATAAAATTTTTATTGGGGTATAGTTGATTTACAATGTTGTGTTAGTTTCATGTGTACAGCAAAGTGGATCAGTTATACATACACATGTACCTACTCTTTTTTAGATTCTTTTGCCATATAGGCTATTACCGAGTATTGAGTAGAGTTCCCTGTGCTATACGGTAGCTTCTTATTAGTTATCTATTTTATACATAATAGTGTGTATATGTCAATCCCAATCTCTCAATTTATCCCTCCCCGTCCCCATCCCCTGGTAACCTATGTTTGTTTTCTACATCTACGACTCTACTTCTTTTTTTTTTCTGTTTGTTTATTTTGTTTTGTTTAGGATTCGTTTCCCATGTAGGCCATTACAGAGTATTGAGTAGACTTCCCTGTGCTATACATCAGGTTACTGTTAGTTATCTATTTTATATAAAGTAGTGTGCATATGTCAATCCCAATCTCACAATTTATCCCTCCTCTGCCATCCCCTGGTAACCATGTTTGTTTTCTTTATCTGTGACTGTATCATTTTTATAATAAGAATAAAATAGAAGAAGCACAGAAAAAAATGGGTATAAGATTAGACAAAATCTGGCTTCCTCCACCTGAATGTGTTTATTCTGCCTCAAAACTTACAAGAGGGGCTTTGCTGGTGGCGCAGTGGTTGAGAGTCCGCCTGCCGATGCAGGGGACACGGGTTCGTGCCCCGGTCCGGGAAGATCCCACATGCCGCGGCGCGACCAGGCCCGTGAGCCGTGGCTGCTGAGCCTGCGCGTCCGGAGCCTGTGCTCCGCAACGGGAGAGGCCACAACAGTGAGAGGCCCGTGTACCGCAAAAAAAAAAAAAAAAAAAAAAAAAAAAAAACTTACAAGAAACTTTAGAAGAAGTACATTCCTCATCCTTGGGTAGATCCAGATATGTGGTCAGCTGCTCTTCTTTATAGAAATGTAACAAGACGGTCCCCAGCTCTCCCACAGCTGTGCCTGTCCAAAGCTTTCATAGTCACTGGAGCTCACTGAGAAGAAACCAAGGAAAGGCTTTTAGCAGCTGGGTCTCAAACCCTGGCCACGGGTCTCAGGGTAGATTTTCAAGCCCGAGGTGGGAAGCAGGGACTCGGGATTTTTGTTATACCCTCCATTGTCTGCCTTTTACTGTCATAGCTACTGTTTTTGTTTAGGGTGACATCTGAGCAGGCTTCTGACACTGGGAAGAGAGGGAAGACTTCCACCATCCAGGAGTGACAGGGTTTCTCTGAGGGAATGACATTTCCTCTTTCTGTAAGACCCTTGGCATCATCTCCAAAAGTCAGCGCTTTCATAGAAAACTTCCATTAACCCAAGACATTCTAGATGGGAGTCATCACTCCAGAAATCAAACAGTTTTGTTTTGTTTTTTAAATGCTGTTATTGGACAGATGTCAATATACCTCAGGAGTAGTTAAGATATTAGGTTGGATCTGGGTCTATGTCTCACTAGGTCTGCAAACTTGTATAAGTTACTTCAATTCTTTATGTCTCAGGCTCTTTTTTTTTTCTTAGCAACTTTCAAATACAAAATACAGTATTATTAATTATAATCCCCATGCTGTGTATTACATCCCCAGGGCTTATTTATTTTATAACTGAAAGTTTGTATTTTTGACCCCCTTGACCCATTTCACCCACCCCTTGCCTCTGGCAAATACCAGTCTGTTCTCTGTGTCTATGCACTTATTTGGTTTTTTGTTTGTTTTGTTTCTTTTTTTTTTTTTTTTTTTGCGGTACGTGGGCCTCTCCCGTTGCGGAGCACAGGCTCCGGACGCGCAGGCTCAGCGGCCATGGCTCACGGGCCTAGCTGCTCCGCGGCATGTGGGATCTTCCTGGACCGGGGCACGAACCCGCGTCCCCTGCATCGGCAGGCGGACTCTCAACCACTGCGCCACCAGGGAAGCCCTGTTTTGTTTCTTATATTCCACACATAAGTGAGATCATAGGCTATTTGTCTTTCTCTGACTTATTTCACTAAGCATAATGCCCTCAAGGTCCATCTATGTTGTTGCAAATGGTAGGATCTTCTTTTTTATGACTGAGTGTATATATATATATATATATATATACACACACATATACTTATGAATGAGTATATATATGTTATATATATATATATGTATATATATCACAACTTCTTTATGAATTCATCCTTCAATGGACACTTAGGTTATTTCCATAACTAGGCTATTGTGAATAATGCTGCAATGAACATGGGGGTGCATATATATTTTTGAATTAGTATTTTCATTTTCTTTGAATAAATAAATACACAGAAGTGGAATTGCTACATCATATGGTAGTTCTATTTTAAATTTTTTAAGGAACTTCCATACTGTTTTCTAGTGACTGCTTTGAATTCCCACCAACAGTGCACAAGAGTGTCAATTTCTCCACATCCTAGACAACATTTGTTATTTCCTGTCTTTTTGATATTAGCCATTCTAACAGGGGTGAGGTGATATCTCATTGTGGTTTCGATTTGCACTTTCCTGATGATTACCAATGTTGAGCATCTTTCCATGTACCTGTTTGCCATCTTTGTTTTTTTAACATCTTTATTGGAGTATAATTGCTTTACAATGGTGTGGTAGTTTCAGCTTTTTAACAAAGTGAATCAGTTATACATGTCCCCATATCCCTTCCCTCTTACATCTCCCTCCCTCCCACCTTCCCTATTGCACCCCTCTAGGTGGTCACAAACCACCGAGCTGATCTCCCTGTGCTATGCGACTGCTTCCCACTAGCTATATTATATTTGGTAGTGTATATATGTCCATGTCACTCTCTCACTTTGTCACAGCTTACACTTCCCCCTCTCCATATCCTCAATTCCATTCTCTAGTAGGTCTGTGTCTTTATTACCATCTTACCCCTGGTTCTTCTGACTTTTTTTTTTTCTTAGATTCCATATATATATGTTAGCATACGATATTTGTTTTTCTCTTTCTGACTTACTTCACTCTGTATGACAGACTCTAGGTCAATCCACCTCACTACAAATAACTCAATTGCATTTCTTTTTATGGCTGAGTAATATTCCATTGTATATATGTGCCACATCTTCTTTATCCATTCATCTGTTGATGGACACTTAGGTTGTTTCCATGTCCTGGCTATTGTAAATAGAGCTGCAATGAACATATTGGTACATGATTCTTTTTGAATTATGGTTTGCTCAGGGTATATGCCCAGTAGTGGGATTGCTTGGTCGTATGGCAGTTCTATTTGTAGTTTTTTAAGGAACCTGCATACTGTTCTCCAGAGTGGCTTTATCAATTTACATTCCCACCAACAGTGCAAGAGTGTTCCCTTTTCTCCACACCCTCTCCAGCATTTATTGTTTCTAGATTTTTTAATGATCACCATTCTGACTGGTGTGAGATGATATCTCATTGTAGTTTTGATTTGCATTTCTCTAATGATTAATGATGTTGAGCATTCTTTCATGTGTTTGTTGGCAATCTGTATATCTTCTTTGGAGAAATGTCTGTTTAGGTCATCTGCCCATTCTTGGATTGGGTTTTTTGTTTTTTTGTTATTGAGCTGCATGAGCTGCTTGTAAATTTGGGAGATTAATCCTTTGTCAGTTGCTTCATTTGCAAATATTTCCTCCCATTCTGAGGGTTGTTATCTGGTCTTGTTTATAGTTTCCTTTGCTGTGCAAAAGCTGTTAAGTTTCATTAGGTCCCATTTGTTTATTTTTGTTTTTATTTCCATTTCTGTAGGAGGGAGGTCAAAAAGGATCTTGCTGTGATTTACGTCATAGAGTGTTCTCCCTATGTTTTCCTCTAAGAGTTTGATAGTGTCTGGCCTTACATTTAGGTTTTTAATCCATTTTGAGCTCATTTTTGTGTATGATGTTAGGGAGGGTTCTAATCTCATACTTTTACATGTACCTGTCCAGTTTCCCAGCACCACTTATTGAAGATGTTGTCTTTTCTCCACTGTATATTCTTGCCTCCTTAATCAAAGATAAGGTGACCACATGTGTGTGGGTTTACCTCCGGGCTTTCTATCCTGTTCCATTGATCTATATTTCTGGTTTTGGGCCAGTACCATACTGTCTTAATTACTGTAGATTTGTAGTATAGTCTGAAGTCAGGGAGCCTGATTCCTCCAGCTCCATTTTTTGTTCTCAAGATTGCTTTGGCTATTTGGGATCTTTTGTGTTTCCATACAAATTGTGAAATTTTTTGTGCTAGTTCTGTGAAAAATGCCAGTGGTAGTTTGATAGGGATTGCATTGAATCTGTAGATTGCTTTGGGTAGTATAGTCATTTTCACAATGTTGATTCTTCCAATCCAAGAACATGGTATATCTCTCCATCTATTTATATCATCTTTAATTTCTTTCATCAGTGTCTTATAATTTTCTGCATACAGGTTTTTAGTCTCCTTAGGTAGGTTTATTCCTAGATATTTTATTCTTTTTGTTGCATTGGTAAATGGGAGTGTTTTCTTAATTTCACTTTCAGATTTTTCATCATTAGTGTATAAGAATGCCAGATATTTCTGAGCATTAATTTTGTATCCTGCTACTTTACCAAATTCATTGATTAGCTCTAGTAGTTTTCTGGTACCATCTTTAGGATGCTTTATATATAGTATCATGTCATCTTCAAACAGTGACAGCTTTAATTCTTCTTTTCCGATTTGGATTCCTTTTATTTCTTTTTCTTCTCTGATTGCTGTGGCTAAAACTTCCAAAACTATGTTGAATAAGAGTGGTGAGAGTGGGCAACCTTGTCTTGTTCCTGATCTTAGTGGAAATGGTTTCAGTTTTGCACCACTGAGGACGATGTTGGCTGTGGATTTCTCATATATGGCCTTTATTATGTTGAGGAAAGTTCCCTCTATGCCTACTTTTTGCAGAGTTTTTTATCATAAATGGGTGTTGAGTTTTGTCGAAAGCTTTCTCTGCATCTATTGAGATGATCATATGGTTTTTCTCCTCAATTTGTTAATATGGTGTATCAAGTTGAATGATATGCATATATTGAAGAATTCTTGCATTCCTGGAATAAACCCCACTTGATCATGGTGTATGATCCTTTGAATGTGCTGTTGGATTCTGTTTGCTAGTATTTTGTTGAGGATTTTTGCATCTATGTTCATCAGTGATATTGGCCTGTAGTTTTCTTTCTTTGTGACATCTCTGTCTGGTTTTGGTATCAGGGTGATGGTGGCCTCATAGAATGAGTTTGGGAGTGCTCCTCCCTCTGCTATATTTTGGAAGAGTTTCAGAAGGATAGGTGTTAGCTCTTCTGTAAATGTTTGATAGCATTCGCCTGTGAAGCCCTCTGGTCCTGGGCTTTTGTTTGTTGCAAGATTTTTAATCACAGTTTCAATTTCTGTGCTTGTGATTGGTCTGTTCATATTCTCTATTTCTTCCTGGTTCAGTCTCGGCAGGTTGTGCATTTCTAAGAAATTGTCCATTTCTTCCAGGTTGTCCATTTTATTGGCATAGAGTTGCTTGTAGTAATCTCTCATGATCCTTTGTCTTTGTGCAGTGTCAGTTGTTACTTCTCCTTTTTCATTTCTAATTATATTGATTTGTGTCTTCTCCCTTTTTTTCTTGATGAGTCTGGCTAATGGTTTATCAATTTTATTTATGTTCTCAAAGATCCAGCTTTTAGTTTTATTGATCTTTGCTATTGTTTCCTTCATTTCTTTTTCATTTATTTCTGATCTGATCTTTATGATTTCTTTCCTTTTTCTAACTTTCGGGTTTTTTTGTTCTTCTTTCTCTAATTGCTTTAGGTGCAAGGTTAGGTTGTTTATTTGAGGTGTTTTGTGTTTCTTAAGTTAGGATTGTATTGCTATAAACTTCCCTCTTAGATCTGCTTTTGCTGCATCCCATAGGTTTGGGGTCATCATGTCTCCATTGTCATTTGTTTCTAGGTATTTTTTGATTTCCTCTTTGATTTCTTCAGTGATCACTTCATTATTAAGTAGTGTATTGTTTAGCCTCCATGTGTTTGTATTTTTTACAGATCTTTTCCTGTAATTGATATCTAGTCTCATAGCGTTGTGGTCGGAAAAGATACTTGATACAATTTCAATTTTCTTAAATTTACCAAAGCTTGATTTGTGACCTAAGATATGACCTATCCTGTAGAATGTTCCATGAGCACTTGAGAAAAATATGTATTCTGTTGTTTTTGGATGGAATGTCCTATAAATATCAATTAAGTCCATCTTGTTTAATATATCATTTAAAGCTTGTGTTTCCTTATTTATTTTCATTTTGGATGATCTGTCCATTGGTGAAAGTGGGGTGTTAAAGTCACCTACTATCATTGTGTTACTGTCGATTTCCCCTTTAATGGCTGTTAGCATTTGCCTTATGTATTGAGGTGTTCCTATGTTGGGTGCATAAATATTTACAATTGTTATATCTTCTTCTTGGATAGATCCCTTGATCATTATGTAGTGTCCTTCTTTGTCTCTTGTAATAGTCTTTATTTTAAAGTCTATTTTCTCTGATATGAGAATTGCTACTCCAGCTTTCTTCTGATTTCCATTTGCATGAAATATCTTTTTCCATCTGCTCACTTTCAGTCTGTATGTGTCCCTAGGTCTGAAGTGGGTCTCTTATAGACAGGATATATATGGGTCTTCTTTTTGTATCCATTCAGCCAGTCTGTGTCTTTTGGTGGGAGAATTTAAACCATTTACATGTCAGGTAATTATCGATATGTATCTTCCGATTCCCATTTACTTAATTGTTTTGGGTTAGGTATTGTAGGTCTTTTCTTTCTCTTGTGTTTCTTGCCTAGAGAAGTTCCAAGCATTTTTGTAAAGCTGGTTTGGTGGTGCTGAACTCTCTCAGCTTTTGCTTGTCTGTAAAGGTTTTAATTTCTCCATCAAATCTGAGTGACATCCTTGCTGGGTAGAGTAATCTTGGTTGTAGGTTTTTCTCCTTCATCACTTTAAATATGTCCTGCCACTCCCTTCTGACTTGCAGAGTTTCTGCTGAAAGATCAGATGTTAACCTTATGGGGATTCCCTTGTGTGTTATTTGTTGTTTTTCCCTTGCTGCTTTGGATATGTTTTCTTTGTATTTAATTTTTGATAGTTTGATTAATATGTGTCTTGGCATGTTTCTCCTTGGATTTATCCTGTATGGGACTCTCTGTGCTTCCAGGACTTGATTAACTATTTCCTTTCCCATATTAGGGAAGTTTTCAACTATAATCTCTTCAAATATTTTCTCAGTCCCTTTCTTTCTCTCTTCTTCTTCTGGGACCCCTATAATTCGAATGTTGGTGTGTTTAATGTTGTCCCAGAAGTCTCTGAGATTGTCCTCAGTTCCTTTCATTCTTTTTCTTTATTCTGTTCTGCTGTAGTTATTTCCATTATTTTGTCTTCCAGGTCACTTATCCATTTTTCTGCCTCAGTTATTCTGCTATTGATCCCTTCTAGAGAACTTTTAGTTTCATTTATTGTGTTGTTCATCACTGTTTGTTTGCTCTTTAGTTCTTCTAGGTCCTATTTAAACTTTTCTTGTATTTTCTCCATTGTATTTCCAGGATTTTGGATCATCTTTACTATCATTATTCTGAATTCTTTTTCAGGTAGACTGCCTATTTCCTCTTCATTTGTTAGGTCTGGTGGATTTTTACCTTACTCCTTCATGTGCTGTGTGTTTTCCTGTCTTCTCATTTTGCTTATCTTACTGTTTATGGGGTCTCCTTTTTGCAGGCTGCAGGTTCACAGTTCCCGTTGTTTTTGGTGTCTGTCCCCAGTGGCTAAGGTTGGTTCAGTGGGTTGTGTAGGTTTCCTGGTGTAGGGGACTAGTGCCTGTGTTCCGGTGGATGAGGCTGGATCTTGTGTTTCTGGTGGGCAGGTCCACATCTGTTGGTGTGTTTTGGGGTGTCTGTGGCCTTATTATGATTTTAGGCAGCCTCTCTGCTAATGGGTGGGGTTTTGTTCCTGTCTTGCTAGTTGTTTGGCATAGGGTGTCCAGCAGTGTAGCTTGCTGGTCGTTGAGTGAAGCTGGGTCTTGGTGTTGAGATGGAGATCTCTGGGAGATTTTCGCCATTTGATATTACGTGGAGCTGGGAGGTCTCTTGTGGACCAGTGTCCTGAATTTGGCTCTCCCACCTCATAGGCACAGCACTGACTCCTGGCTGGAGCACCAAGAGCCTTTCATCCACACAGCTCCTCAATTTGAGATGATTCATTGTCTATTCAGGTATTCCACAGTTGCAAGGTACATCAAGTTGATTGTAGAGATTTAATCCGCTGTTCCTGAGGCTGCTGGAAGAGATTTCCCTTTCTCTTCTTTGTTCACACAGCTCCCGGGGTTCAGCTTTGGATTTGGCCCCGCCTCTGTGTATAGGTCGCCTGAGGCCGTCTGTTCTTCGCTCAGACAGGACGGGGTTAAAGGAGCAGCTAATTCGGGGACTCTGGTTCACTCAGGCCGTGGGGAGGGAGGGGTACGGGGCGAGCCTGCGGCAGCAGAGGCAGGCGTGACATTGCACCAGCCTGAGGCATGCCATGCGTTCTCCCGGGGAAGTTGTCCCTAGATCTCAGGACCCTGGCAGTGGCGCGCTGCACAGGCTCCCGGGAGGGGAGGTGTGGATAGTGACCTGTGCTCGCACACAGGCTTCTTGGTGGCGGCAGCAACGGCCTTAGTGTCTCATGCCCGTCTCTGGGGTCCGTGCTGATAGCCGCAGCTCGCGCCCATCTCTGGAGCTCCTTTAAGCAGCGCTCTTAATCCCCTCTCCTCACGCACCAGGAAACAAAAGGGGAAGAAAAAGTGTCTTGCCTCTTCGATGGGTCCAGACTTTTTCCCGGACTCCCTCCCGGCTAGCTGTGGTGCACTAACCCTCTGCAGGCTGTGTTCACACCGCCAGCCCCAGCCCTCTCCCTGCGCTCCAATAGAAGCCCGAGCCTCAGCTCCCAGCCCCGCTCGCCCCGGCGGGTGAGCAGACAAGCCTCTCAGGCTGGTGAGTGCCGGTCGGCACCGATCCTCTGTGTGGGAATCTCTCCGCTTTGCCCTCCGCACCCCTGTTGCTGTGCTCTCCTCCGTGGCACCGAAGCTCCCCCTCTCCGCCCCCCGCAGTGTCCGCCCGCGAAGGGGCTTCCTAGTGTGTGGGAACCTTTCCTCCTTCACGGCTCCCTCCCACTGGTGCAGGTCCCGTCCCTATTCTTTTGTCTCTGTTTATTCTTTTTTCTTTTGCCCTACCCAGGTACGTGGGGAGTTTCTTGCCTTTTGGGAGGTCTGAGGTCTTCTGCCAGCATTCAGTAGGTGTTCTGTAGGAGTTGTTCGACGTGTAGATGTATTTCTGATGTACCTGTGGGGAGGAAGGTGATCTCCGCGTCTTACTCTCCCGCCATCTTCCTCAACCCCGCCATCTTTGGAATGTTTGTTTTCTTTGGAAATTGTCTATTCAGGTCCTCTGCTCATTTTTCCATTGGATTGTTTGTTTTTTGATATTGAGTTGTATGAATTCTTTACGTATTTTGAGTGTTAACCCCTGATCAGGTATAACATTTGCAAATATATTCTCCCACTCAGTAGGCTGCCTTTTCATTTTTTTGATGATTTCCTTTGCTATGCAGAAGCTTTTTACTTTCATGTAGTCTGACTTATTTTTGCTTTTGGAGTCAGATCCAAAAGTCATCACCAAGACGAATGTCAAGGAACTTATTGCCTATGTTTTTTTGTTTTATGGTTCCAGGTCTTACATTCAGGTCTTTAACCCATTTGGAGTTAATTTTTGTGTACGGTGTAAGATAGTAGTCTAGTTTCATTCTTTGGCATGTCACTATCAGTTTTTTCCAAAACCACTTATTAAATTCATTTACTGGTTCTTTATAGTTACAGTGAGATAAAAATAGTACCTACCCTTAGGCTTGTTATGAGAATCAAATGAGACAATGCAGGGAAGCATTTCACGCAGTCCTAGTATATGGCAAGTGCTTGATAAACAGGAGCAATGGTTTTCCTTATTGTCTCATTCATACTCTATTATCCTTTCCCTTCCACTCAGACAGAGTCACCATTTCCTGAGTATACATGTTAGCAAATGAAAGCAGTCGGCAGGATAACATTTGGCCACCCAGGAGGGAGAAACCAGATGGCCTAGGTTACATTTACAGACCCACATCAGGAAAAGCTGGGCTACTGTGGGTGAAATAGTTTGAAAATGCACTAAATCAGGAACCAGAGGACAGGCTTACTACTGTCCTCTGGGTTGGGTTAACTGAGGGGGCATAGTTGGAAATCAGATCCAAACTGGACTCAATCTTAATTCCTAAGGCTTCTTTAAACTAATCTAGAAATAAGAGAACAACCCCTCCCTTTCTGGCAGGCCAATTCAAGTTCAGATCCACGACCCCAAAGTGCATCATCTGTAAATTCTCCTGGAAACATGTCTTTGTATAGAGCCTTCCCATCCTCTCCTGACCCATCCCCTACTTCTTTTTTTCATGGTTCAGAGTTCCACTGTGACCTGGGATGTAGAAACTAGAGACAATATCCCTGCTAACAACAACAAAAGCTGAATAAATTACAAAATCATAACTTTCCTTGTACTCTTCAGATTACTGAGGTTATAGGGCAAAAAAATAGCATGAAATCCAAGGAAAGAGAGGCTTCTCCAAGGAAATGTTGGAGAAGAGCTTTGGCTCACTTACAGCAGAAGATGAAATGAAGAACCTTGGTATCACCCATGCAGGTATAAAGAATTCAGCTAAAATTCTAAACAAATTGCTAAAGACTGAGTAAGGGCAATCATGACAGCGTAGGACCTATGGGATACTGAGACATTTGAGGAATTTCCCCTTGCTCACAAGGTTTTCTCCATGGCTACTCCACCAAGTGCTCATGAGAAAGCCTAGAGAAGGTGAGCAGCTGCTGCTGGAGAAAAGAAAAGAACCCCGTCTGTATCCTTCTACCCTACAAAATGTAATCCTTAAGATGTTAGAGGAGAGGCAGCAAACCCTGTCAGCTCAATGGCACAGGTGAAAATTCATTGCATCTAGGGAAGAAAGAAAATAAGAAGAAAACCCTTCATCCCTGGGGAAGAGCCGGAAATCATTTGGGGTCCAAGATCCTACACAAATAATATTAAAGGTCTTCTATTGTTGAGAGGGGGCCACAAGATTGGCAAAGATACCAGCCAGTGTGACTGGCATGGGCAGGAGGTGCAGGATCTCTGACGATGCCCCCCATACAAGGCTCAGGTACCCAGGATCACTGGGGCCGAGGCTAGAGCAGAAGAGTAGGGGCCACTCCTGCCCCCACCCAGAGCCAGCAGGCACTGAGGGACTGTCTCAGAGAGAGACCTCGCTATGGAGCAGGATGCCAGGGAAGGCTGAAAGCTGGGAGGGTGGGCAGGCACAAAGCATTAAGAAAAACCTTCCAATCTCTTCACCACCACCCCAAACATAAGATAATGCTAGAGCAATTTGAAGCCAGTGGTGTACAGAAGGTGACCATAGCAATGAAAAAACCCAGACTCAGCTCAAGTCTGATAGATTCAACTCCCACATTAATGGTCAAGCACCCAAAAATGGCCTATTTGCAGGAATAAATAATATTACTTCAGTCTCTTTTGTCCTACTCACAATGTCTGTAATTCAATAAAAAGTGATGAGATATACAAAAAATTAAGAAAAACCAAGAAACAAAGCAATTAGCAGAAACAAACCTAGACATGACCCAGTTGTTGGAACTATCATGCTGGGAATTTAAAATAACTATCATATATATGTTAAAATTTCCAGTGAGAAAGAGGGACAGCATTCATAAATAGACAGGGAATTTCAGTAGAGGAATAGAAACTGTAAGGAAGAGTCAAAGGGAAATGCTAGAAATAAAATCATGAAAAGAGAGATGAAGAATGCCTTTGATAGGCTCAGTAGCAGATATGATAGAGCCAAGAAAATAAACAGTGAACAAGAAAAGAGAGCAACAGAAATTACCAAAACTGAAACACAAAAGAGGAAAAAGAGTGAGGAAAAAAGAACAGTACATTTGAGAACTGTGAGACAAGGTCAAACATTCTAACATACAAGTAATTAGTATGAAGAAGAAGAGAGCTCAAGACAAAAAAAAAAAAGTTGAAAAGATAGTAGACACATTTTTTTTAAAAATAATGAAAGTTATAAACCACAGATCCAAGGATATCAAAGAACCGCAAGCTGGATCACCACCCCCCACTCATACACACAGACTATAGTCTGTATGATTCCATTTATACAACATTGAAAGAGCAAAGACATTGAGATAGAAAATAAATCAGTGATTTCTTGAGGGCTGGGAATGTGGAGAGTATTATTTGCCTTAGTTACAGTTTGGAAGAACAATGAAAATATCCCTTATAAACATACGTGTACATTTTTTTTCTGTTTATGGGGGCTACTGAGTTATAAGCCAAGAGTGCATTTTGCTTTATAAGAAAGGGCCTACATGTGGCATGAGGGAATTTTGGGGGTGATGGACATATGCTGTACATTGACAGTGATTGCAGTTACATGACTGTGTTTGTCAAAGCTTCTAGGACTTCCCTGGTGGCACAGTGGTTAAGAATCCACCTGCAAATGCAGGGGACATGGGTTCGAGCTCTGGTTGGGGAAGATCCCACATGCTGCAGAGCAACTAAGCCCATGCGCCACAACTACTGAGCCTGCACTCTAGAGCCTGCAAGCCACAACCGCTAAGCCCACATGCCACAACTACTGAAGCCCATGCGCCTAGAGCCTGTGCTCTGCAATAAGAGAAGCCACCACAATGAGAAGCCCACGCACCGCAGCGAAGAGAAAGCCCGCACACAGCAATGAAGAGAAAGCCCGCATACAGCAACACAGCCAAACATAAATAAATAAAATAAATAAATAAAAAAACTTCTAGAAATATACATTTAAAAGGATGAATTTTACTTTATATAAATAATACCTGACTTTAAAAAAAACTTAAACTTAGATGACCATGCTAGGTCAGTCCACCATCTCCAAAAAATTAATCTTCAGTTTGAACTCCATACTCCTATGTTACTCGGTGGGTTAGATATAAAAATTGGCCCAAGACAACACCAGATTTAATGATCTCACTTCCTTATGATGGAGATGGAGACAGACCACTCTTCATGATGGAATAATAATATAGTATCAACAAGCTCTGAATAGTGGGGATCGAATGAGATGTTGGGTCTTAAAATCTGGTCTTAGATGATGAGCCCCCACGAGACAAAAGTTGGACAAAACCAACTGCATCAAAATTTTGCCTGTGTTGGCCCTTTTGAGCACACTTTATAAAATCATAAAATGGGGCTTCCCTGGTGGCGCAGTGGAGTCCGCCTGCTGGTGAAGGGGACACAGGTTCGTGCCCCAGTCCGGGAAGATCCCACATGCCACGGTGCAGCTAGGCCCGTGAGCCATGGCTGCTGAGCCTGCACATCCGTAGCCTGTGTTCCGCAATGGGAGAGGCCACAACAGTGAGAGGCCTGCGAATCTCCAAAAAAAAAAAAAAAAAAACCATAAAATGCATTAATGGAAATGGCTGGTTTCATAGGGTATCCCCCAGCAATAAAACTTCAATTTATGTTATTGGAACATTTTTCTCATAGTTGGTTTCTTCACACCAGTCTAGGCAGGAAATCCCTTGCGGTAAGAGTTCTAAATTTACATTAGATCAGAAAGTTTGGTGATTTATTCTCTGGAGAATTTCTGAACTGAGGCTTCCTTATTATGCAATAATATTTTATTTTGTCTCATTTCTATAAGTAAGCTTCTTTCAAAGTTCTATGTATCTTATATTTATTTTTCTTATTAGTCTTCAAAATGCCTGCTTCAAATTAGGGGGGGAAATGGATACATCACCATTTACCACATGTAAAAGTTAAACCAGTAAGAAGTGTTGGTTCTCAATTGTTTCTCAAACCCAATTAAAGAAAATGACTCCATTTAGAAGAAAAGATGATGGAGGCTTGAATTTTGTTGAAAACCCTCTAGTAAAGGTCAGCATCCAGATAGGAGTCAACAGAGCACAACCCTTTCTCACCAGAAGCCATTTGTCTGTGAACAGCTTCATTATTTTTTATCTTCTGAAAAGAACTTGGCCATCACATTTATATCAAATACCAGGAGGCTGTCCTTTGGTTTTGAAAGGTGTCTGAGTCACTTAAGAATCACAGAATTTTGTGCTTGAGGAAGACTCTCTTTGGTGTTGAAAGATGTCTGAGTCACTTAGGATATGTAGAAGGATGGCTCCCTCCCAGCTCGTGGGTTATCTAACATCTGAGCAGCCCAAAGTTCATGTTGGCTGTTTGCATTAATCACCGTAATTTGACTAACAAGCTTGAAGTGACAGCTCAACCTCAGGATGGCATTAAGGCCACAAACTGAACAAAGACAAGAAGAAAAAGGGAGAGTGGTAAGGCAGAAATCCCCTGTTGCCTTCCATGGTAGCTGTGAATTTCCAAAGTGTCAGTAAAGACATCAACAATTCAAGCCAAAGGGAATCATGAAGGGATGCCCAGGTGGGAGGGCGGCCAGACCAGCTTCCTGCTCTCCTAGGCATGTTTTCTTCTTTCTACAGATCTTAGCCAGCTTCCCTCTGACTTTGGCTGTGGCTCTGTGTGTGGTACCACCATGCCTGGACTTCAGAGTATCTTGGCCTCCTTTGCTGTGTTGATCAAAAATTCAACCTGGGCACTTTTGACTTCAAATAGTCAGATTTTGTCATTTTCTGTTCAAAAAATGTAATCCTTCTACTTCCGAAGACTAGGTAAGGATAGACTTTTTTAGGATTTTGGCAAAATAAGAATGAACAATTACTTTACAAGGAAACTGAAGTAGAGCTGCCCCCTCACCACCAGCACCTCCTGTGCACATTCATCCAAAGGCATAAAAGACATGACCTCCCTGAGCACAGATGACTGATTTCTTAAGGACCTAAAGTCAAGCAATTGATGACCCTGCTTCCTAGGCAGAACTCTTAACTCGCCCATCGTTTTCAACTCAATCTTGTCTCTTGCATTCTGCTTGAAGTACACTATCTGGCCAAGTATTACAGCTATTAATAAAGCTTCTCTACTTCTTTATAGTAAGCAACTCAACCTACTGGTTAAGTCACCACACACCTCTCTGCAATTAAGTACTTTTCCAAAACTTCTCTTCCGTTTCCTGAACTGAGTTCTACATAATACTACTTTCTGAGAATCCTTTTTCAGTGAACTTAAACAAGAAGCAGGTCTCCTCCGAACCTCTAGTATGTTTGTGCATCTTGAGAATCTCCACAAGCAAATGTGCATGGTTTCCCAAACTTATTTGACAAAAGAGCCCTTTTAATGCTCTCACTCACAACACCTGTTGTTCCATATAACACAGTGTGGGAATTTCTGTCAACCTCATAAATTAATTTCCCTTCCCGGTAACAGTAGATGCTACTTCTTGTTTGAAAAACCTAACACCATATTTCACATTCTCTGGTCAGAATCTGACCTCCAGCTCTGAGATTATTTGCTGAAAAGGCAGCACTGACACAGCCTGAGTCCAATTCCTCTTGCCTAAGTTTGCCATCACCTGAATTTCCCCAGGTGCTAAAAAAGATTCCTCTCTTTACAGAACAGTGGACTTTCAGAATTGGATTCATTACAGTTATACTTTATGATTACTTCACACATATAACACCAAGAAGAGGGCCCTCTCACATTCCTCCACATTCATTCATAGTCCAGGACGTACTATGTTATTTCCCCCACCCCGGCCCCCACCCAGAGTCAGCTTGCTTCCTTCCGCTTCACCTTAATCCACTATAATTTTTAAATCTGTGCCTTAGAGAGTAGCCATAACACACACTTCATGAATGATTCTGGACGTTTAATAAGAGAGAAATAGATATGACCATGTGTTTCTTTCAAGCCATGGTAGGTCTTCTTGTTCACAAATCAAAGCCTGATGCAAAAGAAAAACAGGTTCTCTTCACAATTATAAATCTGCCTGATTATATCCTAACATTTGATTTCTGAAAATAAGGAAATACAGTGACTATACTCCTCTTTCAATTGTTAATTGAACTTTATTTCAGGTTTTTTAAAGCACAAATGAAGCAGATTTGGAGAAATATTTGTTTTGATTAAGTCAGAAGATTTTATACATAGTTTGCCCCCCCTTTTTTTCTTAAAGTGTGGGTTCTTAGCATTTGGAAGAAAACAAAGATCGCTGAGGGTGGGAAGAGATGTCTCATGTTTTCATAGAGATTTCAAAGCTTGAGTCATCCTTGTCATTTTCAGACCCAACTGCCCAAAGCTGACTCAAAAGGGTGGGGTAAAGTGGGGGTTAAGCTGAGTTTTGAAATCAATCCAACAACCTGTGACATCACCATGGAGGCCACTTCATTCATTGCTACCTCATACATCTGGTGCCTTCCCATGGCTCCCCAGATAAAAATAAGTTAGACTCTGTTCATTTCCCAAGAATGTCCTCGCCTCTTAGAGATAATGTGGTGACTAGCAGAACAACTCCAAATATTTTAGACTTGTATAGGTTAAGCCTCAAATATTCTGAAGTTCCCAGCACAAACAATCCCTGACTTATGATGGCTTGACTTATGATTTTTCAACTTTACAAAGATGTGAGAGTGACACTCATTCAGTAGAAACTGTAGTTTGAATTTGAATTGTGATCTTTTCCCAAGCTAGAGATATGAGATAGGACACTCCTGTGATGCAGGGCAGCCACAGCCCCCAGGCAGCTATGTGATAATGGGGGCAAACAATCAACACACTTACAACCGTTTTGTACCCAGACAACCATTCTGTTTTTCACTTTCAGTATAGTAATCAATAAATTGCATGAGATATTCAACACTTTATTATAAAATGGGCTTTGTGATAGATGACTTTGCCCAACTGTAGGCTTATGCAAGTGTTCTGAGCACATTTAAGGTGGGCAAGGCTAAGCTACGATGGTTGGGTGTATTAAATGCATTTTTGACTCAGAATATTTTCAGCTTATAATGGGTTTAACAGGACATAACCCCATCATAAGTCAAGAAAGTTCTGTATAGAACAGTAGTCACCTTATTAAAAGATTGACCATTCTTTATTCTTAGACCTCTTAGAGTCATTGTGAGGAATAAGTGAGCTAGTATACTTACTAAGCACAGAGGAAGTGCTCCTACTCACCGAATGTAAGTAATAAATGTCAGCTGTCACTACTATTTTTTTCCATGATTGTTCATAGCAGCTTTATTTGTAACATTCAAAAACTAGAAGAAATCCAAATATCCATCAATGGGAGAATGGACAAATTGTGGCATATCCATACAATGGAACACCAGTCAGCAACAGAAAGGAATGAAGTACTGACACACGCAACACATGGATGAATCGCAATATAATGATGTTGAATGAAAGAAGCCAGACAAAATAAAGAGGGCACACAGCATGATTCCATGTACATAAAATTCTAGAAAATGCAAACTAACCTATAGTGACAGGAGCCAGTTTGGTGGCCTGCAGTGGGGGAGGGAGTAGAGGGAGGGATGACAAGCGGGCAGGAGGGAACATTTTGTCGTGATGAGTGTACTCACTCCTGATTGTGCTGATGGCTTCATGTGTGTGTACAGATGTCAAAACCTTAATTTTGTGCTCACTACTACTACTATTACTACTTCTAGTACCTCTTCTACTACTGCTGCTATCAGTGTTTCATTCAGTCTCAGAGTATTTCCTTGAAAATTACACTTCAGGATAAGCAAAGTGTTTTAGATCCTAGTTTCTCAAAGTGTGGTCCATGTGGTCTGCAGACCAGCAGCAACAGCAGCAGGGAGCCTGTTAGAAATGCAGATTCTCAGGCCCCTCCCAGACCTACACAATTTCAGCAAGACTGACAGTTGATTCTGATGCACATTGATGTTTGAGAAGCACTCAACAAACAGAATATTTTGGTCCATGGGATTTGTCACATACGCCACATCTTTTCAAAGATTTCAACCTAGAATCTAACAAGAAAAACTTGCTCTTTTAAATTGTTAGGGACAAACCAGAGACAACAAAGTTCTGCTTCATGTTCTGTATTCTCAGGACACTAAGAAAGGAGAACTCAGAGAAGGAAGGCACAAGTGCCACCAGTGCCTTCTACCTATTGGACATTTCATCTTGTGTATTTCTTCTGCACCTCATATGTCATGTTCAAAGCCAAACTTAAGGGCTCTGTCTTAAATTGGATTCCCCAGACGCAGACACTGAGATAAGGATTCCTGTTGGAGTTATTTATTGAGAAGGGTTCTCAGAAAAGTCTAGTGGGGGAGAGGAGAATCTGGACCAGGAAGAGAGGGAAGCTAAGCAAGGAAGCAATGTCAAGAAAGAGAATGGGTAAATTTGTTTCAATCCCTCAGGGGACTCTGAAGACAGTGGCAACTCCTTGCAACGCAAGGTGTGGTCCACGGACCAGCAGAATCAGTCACTAGTACCGTGTTAGAAATGCAGAATCTCAGACCCCACACCAGCCCTACTGAATCAGAATCTACATTTCACAAGGTCTCTCAAGTGATTCATAAGCAAACTAAAATTTAAGAAACACGGATGTAGGTCATACATCAAAGTTCTCCTAATTAGATACAAGGATGGAGAAATACCTGTTTCCCTGCTATAACAGCCTTTGGGTAAGGGCTGGTCTTGGGCTCCTTAATCCTCTTAGTAATTTCCCAGCTGTTTCCTCTTTCTGTAAATGCAGATGAAGGCGTTTCAGCAGGCTGAGGTTGGCTGCTGGCAAAGAGATACAGGTTCGGGCTGCTCCCAAGTGTTGGCTGAGAGTGAAAATCCACCAGGAGCTGGTAAAGAAGTCCCGGGGGTTGTGGGCAGAGAAGTAGCCACGCCACCTCAGCCTCCATTTACCTGCTCCCTTGTCTGCCCTTTCTCTTGTCTTCTTAGTGCATTAATGGAGAACCATACGCAGAACTCTGAGGTCAATTTCCCTCACTTGTCAAGACTAAGTAGGTATCCCATGCTCTCAGGTCCACCTCTGCAAAGGTTCTCAGATCTGTTCTTCATTCTCCATCGCCTTGCCATAGTCCAAGTTCAGAGTCGTACCATTCCTTACTCCTGGCTCCCCACTCTCAGCTCACAATCCAAGCCCTGTCTGCACCTGTATGCATCATTCCAGGTACTACAGGAAAATCTCTGCTCCTCCACACCTCTTCTAATCCTTCCAGGCAGAAATGGCCATCTGCCTTCTGTTCCCACAGCAGCAGTTCTATTCAGTTTTTGAGGGAGACATTTGTCTGTTTATGGTAGCGTTAGTCATTTATGGACCCATCTATACAGATAGACTCTGAGCCACTTGAAGATAAAGATTCTTTGCACCTCCCGTGCTTAGCACATATTAGATACTCGACAAATATTTATTAAATAAGGAAATCATCGACTCTAAGGTACTTTTCAAGTACTTTAGCATATGCAGAGGTGTAATAAATTTACACGCAAGGATGAAAACACTAGACTAAATGAAAAAAGAGAAGGGTAAGAGAAATTATACACGAACCTTCCATGCTTTCCAATGATGAAAACTCATTCATTCACTACTTGGCAGATTCTCTTAGCTGCTTTGGAAGAATTTATTTGGAATCTTGAGCGCAAATAATCCCCTCAAGAATTAGTCACACACATTTGATAAAACACAAAACAGCTAAGGCCAATCACCATTTCTTATTTCAGCTATTAATCACCAATGTTCATATTCACTACAGACTTGAAACTGTATTTCTCAAATACAAGCATTGAGAAGAGATGCTATTTGCTTTTACTAGTATTGCAGAACAAGTACAACATTTGTAACTTAAGTAATTAGCATCTGGTCTGTTCTTTCTAAAATGTATCTCCCTCTCTACAGCTAGTTCTCTCTGTCTCTCTGTTTCTCTCTCTGTCTTTCTCTCTCTTTCTCTGGTTTAATTAATGCTAATTCATACTGCCCTACAAGAATTTGCAAGCTGTACTGAGAAATAATGCAGTGTTAGTTTTGTAATTTAGTGCACAGAGCACATTTGTGCAAAAGCTCTGTAAACTGGGCCCATGGTCAAAGGAGCAATTAGCACTTTGTTAGTATGCAATGATGTACTAATCTGTGCAGTCCCCAAAAGCAGTTGTCTGTTCCATTTTGCCCTCATGTGCAAATTCTTTCCAGTGTATATAGCACTGCTCCAAAAATAATACACTGCATGCCTACTGCTATAAATTGGGTTCACGATGATGAAGAAATATCAATTGCAAAATATTTGTTGGGGAGAAATACACATGAGTACAATTTCCAGCAACACAGGGAAGAGGGTCCAACAGACTTTAAGGGGAGCTCGTGTTCTTATTCTTCCCTCAGATTTCCTAGCAGAGTTGTCTTCATCTTTGGAGAAAGACTAGGGGAAGGACACTTGATGGAAAAATAAAACCTCACACCAGAATAGTTAACCCAAAATCACACTGATATCAATTTCACTAACACTGTAGACTGATTTGCATTTAAACAGACACCATCCGTTCCTTTATTTAAATAGCACATAGGAACCATGTAACAATTTGTGCGTTCTTTGGACTTCTCAAATTCTTAGTGAAGAACATGACCGGGTCAGGTTCATGATAAAAGTAAAATTTTGTCTCACATTTTTACAGTGATTTGCAGATACATGGGCTCATTGAGTCTCACCACACATCTGTGTGTCGGTAGACACACAATTACCACTTTGCTGATGTGCAAATGTGTGTTCAGAGATGTTGGGTGATTTGTCTGAAGTCACACAGAAGGCACTACTTTGTAGTGATTCAAAACATGGGCTCTGAGGCCACATTGCCTGCAGGCAAATTTTCACTCTGCTTCTGTATGCCCATGTGGTCTTGGCTTTACCTTTCTGTGTTCCATTTTTCCCATTTATAAAAGGGGAATGATAATTATGGTACCTGTCACAGGGGGTTATTGTGAGGATTATATGTAAAGCACTTAGAACCGTGCCTGATTACAAATAGTGCTATATAAGTGTTAGCTGCTGCTGCTGTTATTATTGTTTAGCATATGTGAGTGCCCACGATAGGGTTTATTCTCAGATGTGGTGAACCTTCAAGGGATTCAAAGGTACCTAGTTAATCTCTCCTTCTCAAGGATCAATTTCTCAGGTTATATTTTGTACAATATATCAAACATTTTTGAAGATAAAAGAGAACTGAAGGGAAAATTAATGCTATTAACTCGAGGAAAAGCTATTGTATGGAGGATAGTGACTATTGCCATCAAAGAAGAATATAGCAAACTGGTAATAAGCTGAAGCATGATTTTGATTTGATATGGAGAACTAGTCTTGATAGAAGAGAGAAGGGGTTCTCAAGGCAGATCACAGAAATAACCACAATCCAGCACCTTTCCTGGTATCAGTGTCCCTTGTGAGGTAACTTTGCAACTCCTGTTATCAAGAGGTGGAGACTATTTCCCTTCTAGTGACTCTAGGGTGGCCTTGTGACTTTCTGTGGCAAATAAAAAGTACAGTCACACACACCCCCACCCCCTTTATTTGCTGGGAATATGCTCCAAGACCCAAGTGGAAGCCTGAAACCACAGATAGTACTGAGCCCTACATACACTATGTTTTTTTCCCATACATACACACCTATGGCAAAGTTTAACTTACAAATTAGGCACAGTAAGAGACTAACAACAATAACTAGTAATAAAATAGAACAATTATAACAACATACTGTAAAAAGTCATGTGAATGTGGTCTCTCTCTTTCTCTCTCAAAATATCTTATTGTACCATACTCACCCTTCTTGTGATGATGTGAGATGATAAAATGCCCACATGATGAGATGGAGAAGGTAGATGACATAGGTGTTGTGACGTAGCTATAGGCTACTATTGACCTTCTGATGATACATCAGAAGGAGGACCATCTGCTTCCTGGATCATGGAGGCATGACCATGTTGATGGTTGGGGATCCCTGGAAGGATGGAGTGGGACGGTGTGAGCTTTCATCATTGCTACTCAAAATGGTGTGTGATTTAAACTTATGAATTGTTTATTTCTGGAATTTTCCAGTAAATATTTTTGGACCACAGTGGGTAAATGAAAGTGAAACCATGGATAAGGGGGTCTACTGTGATGGCAGTGACGATGTGCCAGTTCTGAGACCAGGCCACGAGACACTTTACAACTTCTGCCCTTGCTCTTGGAAAGCTGCCCAGTTGGGCTAAGCTAGCCCATTGGAGGGTGGGAGAGGCCATCTCCCTTACCCAGGGGCATCCAGCACACTCAGGAGGCAGCCATCTCACTCACTGGCACCTGAGTCCAGAAGAATTACCCAGCTGAGCCCAGGCCAAACTGCTAACCCATAGAAATATTAACTAAATCAATATTATTATTTCAAGCTGCCAGGCTTGGGGTGGTCTGTTGCGCATGAAGCTGATTGACCCTGGGAGACCATGGCACCTCTGCCCTTAAAAATCCTGGAAGACAGTATAGGTACCTCCCATTGGGAACTATTTAGAAAAAAACTATATGGGATAAAAGGATGAAATAGGAGACTTTAGAGATTTTGTTCCAACACATGTCTTTCTGAGTTTGTTAAATGGGATTTAAGCTCCAACTAAAGGATTATTTTCTGCTCATAAGCAAACAGCATAATCTTTTAATCATTCAAGAAACCTTACTGAGCCCCTACTATGTGCTCAATGCTAAGAGAATGAAGTGATTTCTTCCCCAGCAAAAATAAAAAATTGTGACAAGTGTAATTTTGACTACATTTGGTTCATTAGATGATATTCAAAATCATGTTTTTAAAAATTAATAGATTACATTTCCATAGTAGTCAGGGCAGCTTAATGACAACATTACATAAAAAAACAAATGAGTTAAAAACATGTTTTAAGAGCACATACAAGTCATTTACGTATCGTAAGTGTAATAATACCTACTTGCAAACAGTTGAAAATCTAGAATCAGGCATTTAAGCAGAGGTCAGGCCATCATTTGATCTTCCCCAATACAATTTGGTAGAGCAGGTCTGTGCCCTCACACTCAACTTTTGCCAAAAAATGTATGTACCAATCAACATATTCTGTCACACGAATCTGACACATGAAGTCTGGGCAACCTCATTCTCTTTCTTCTCTCTGACATTTCGTAACATATTGGTAATTTTATTACAATCCTCATTCTCAAGAAGTTCTTCCTCCTTTACACTTGTCCTCCCTATACCTGTCAGCTGTGGTGGGGCTACTGCCCTCTTGCCTCTGCTCTCGAAAATGATACCCTTTCCAGCATGACCCCGCACTGGTGCAGGGACCAAGCTTCTCGCATTGGAGCAGAGGACAGCGTGAAGCCCTCGGGTTTCTCCCCATTGGTTCCCCGTGGGCAGCGTGGGGTCTTTCATGGTTGCAGGACACTTTCTGAGACTTTCTAATTGCCTGGAGCAGACCACATAATTTATCCTTCTCTTATTCATTCATTCATTCATTCCTTTGTTCATTCACTCAACAAATGACTTATCCAGGCAATATGCTAGGCATAGAAAATACAAATGTGAGCCAAATATTAACTTGACCCCTGTCCTCATGGAGCTCAGAGTCCAAGTGAGAGAGACAGGTCTTTGTCAGATAATCACAAAAACAAATGTAAGATTTCCCCCATGATTAGTGCCACCTGGTATATGAGTACTTTATAAAGCTGACGTCAGAAAGAGCTTTCGTGAGTAAAGTTCACTTGAGTGAAATGTGAAGCCTGTGTAGACATCAACCGGGAGGAATAAGAGGTAAAGTGGAACAGGCAGTGGAACCTGCAAGTGCAAAGGCCCCGTGGCAGGCAGAGGCACAGAGAGGACGTGGGAGGAAGGGAAATCAACATGAGGTCAGGTTGAAAATGTGGATGGGATGAAGGACCACACTGGGCAGGCCTTGGTGAGTTTACCTTGATCCCAAATGCAGAGGAAATCAACAAAGGACTTAGCAAGGTATTGACATGGGCAGTGTGGCATTTTTTTAAAATTTTGTTTTGTTTTTCTTTTTAATTTTATTGAAGTATAGTTGATTTGCAATATTGTGTTAATTTCTTCTGTACAGCAAAGTGACTCAGTTATACATATATTTTTTTCATATTTCTGCCATTATGATTTATCACAGGATATTGAATAGTTCTCTGTGCTATACAGTAGGACCTTGTTGTTTATCCATTCTGTATATAATAGTTTGCATGTGCTAACCCCAAACTCCCTATCCATACCTCCCCCACCCCTCCCCCTTGGCAACCACAGTCTGTTCTCTATGTCTGTGAGTCTGTTTTTGTTTCATAGATATGTTGATTTGCACAGTATTTTAGATTCCAGTGTGGCATATTGTAAAGATCACTTTAGCTGCAGTGGAGGTAAGACTGCACTGACCTTCTGTTCCATAAGCTATATCCCAAAAAAGACAACTCCAGGCCACAGCTGAGTCTTTAGACCAAGGAATGAGAAGGAGGGGCAGATGGAAGACGGGCTAAGGAGACAAAAGCCAGGGTTGGACTAGAAAAGAGAGTACTCAGTACTCTGCCTGCCAGAACCCCCATCAGTACATTCTGGCTGGTTTGTTGAAATGTAGATTTCAAGGCTCTCTTCCACAACTTCTGAGTTGGCATCTCATGAATCTGCCTCGTTCTTCTGAGCCATCCAAGACTAAAAATTATACTGTGTAAGGCAGAAAAGTAAGTTGGAAAATGAGGCTGAAACTAGTCAGAATCCCATCAACTCCTCAGCATGAGCCCTGAGCAAATAGAAAGAGGAGGAAAGAACGCATCTAATGAAAGAGCACAGACGCGATTTCTCCTGCAGGCTGAGCCAGGGCGTGTCCCTGTGCCCGGAGTTCATCTGGACCACGCAGCCAGAGACCTTCCAGCAATGAATATTTAATTCCAAGCTGCACTTCTGTGTTGCTGTCTAGTCTCCAGACTCGTTTTGATAGCAGGCATTTTACCTTCATTTCTCTCTGATCGCTCATAATACTTTAAATCAAGTGTTGGTAAACCCTTGTGCCAAATCCAGCCATCCCTTGATTTCATATGGCCCAGAAGCTAAAAAATCATAAGATTATTGTGTAACATAATAATATCATATGGAATTCAAATTTAGTGTCCACAGATGAAGTGTTATTGGAACACAGAACCACGAGTATTCATTTATTTATTATCCATGGCTGATTTTGCTCCACATACAGTCCAACCAAGGCAATGCTGAATAGCTGTGATAGAGACCATATGGCCCACAAAACCCTAAAATACTTACTTTTTTTTTTTAAAGAAAACGTTTCTGACTCATGCCTTCAGTTAACCTCTTAGCCTATTTTGTCAAATTACTAATAAATTACCAAGCTCTTGTAGGCAAATAATTAACCTGTAATACAAATAATTGCCCCATAATTTAAATCCATCATAAGCTTGACTTTTATATTGAATTTTCTTAAAGCTAGACATACCCTTACCCTATGTACCATGACTAATTTACTGCTATTCAGTTGATTCAGAAAATGTATGATTTCACAAAGGATCTAACAGTGTTATCTGTTCATTGTATTGCACGTGCTTCTCTAGAAGTAATTAGACAAAACCAGCATACAGTCTCTACTCCAATTCTAACTGATTTATCCAAAACAGAATTAATTACTTTTGGCTTAAAATGCACTCTGGGTTAATATGGTACATTTGAATAATAACATTTTATGAATATGCAAAATGCCTTTGAAAACAGTAAAAATCAGATAATTCACACCAATGACAAGGAGGCCCAGTACAGACAGATTAGCACATTTCTTGGGAGGGAGGATTAATTGAAAAAAAAATGATGTAAGCTTACTGAATCACCCTGTAAACTGTGCCCAGAGAGACACACACTGTTGACAAGACTCTTTCAGTAAAGATACCATAACATGTTCGGTAAACATGATGGGAGTTACACTTGTAGGAGACCTCATTACAGCTCTTGGCTATGAAATCTTGGTGGAAAATTGGGGTGAGACTGCTGGGTTTTCTGTGAGAAGTATTGAGTTTGCAGATTATTAAGGAGGTGAGAATCAGTAAACAAGTGGGGTTAGCCTGCACAGCACTTTTCAAATTTCATTCTGTGTTTGACACTTATACTGCTGGAGACATTCATTCCCAGATTAAAATAAGGCCAAGAAATGATCGTTTAAAATACAGTTATTATCTTGTTTGGTTTGGTTTTGATTTTTCTGTACCAGGTGCCACTCCTACAGCAGTAAAATATTTTAAAAGAGAGGAATTAGACTTAGTAGAGAAAACACTGGCTGCTAGTAAACAGTCTTGGATGTCACCTTCCCAAGCTTTCCCAACACTTAATAGGCCCATGAGATAACAGAAAAATTTAAAACCCAGTGAGTAAGGAAATTAAAATTACTTCCTCTACCATGGGCCAGACCTGAACAACCTAATAAAGAAAGCAAAATGTTTTTTCCTACCTCCACTCCTCAACCTATACCTTCTTTTTCTAATCAATTATTGGTTTGCTCCTTGATCATTAATTCAACAAGTATTTACTGAACACCTGAGAGGCACCCATTTAAATTTCTGGAAGTTCTACACAAAGCTGTAAGTAGTGCCTACTGTATTACTCAGGGTGGGAGAGATGCTGTAACAAAGAATGCCAGTATCTCACTGAATTAACATAATAAAGATCAGCCCAGTTACTCACCTGGTGACAGGTAACTGTAATAAGAAATGGGAGGAGAAGGCGGAAGATGGCGGAAGAGTAAGATGCGGAGATCACCTTCCTCCCCACAGATACACCAGAAATACATCTACACGTGGAACAACTCCTACAGAACACCTACTGAAGGCTGGCAGAAGACCTCAGACCTCCCAAAAGGCAAGAAACTCCCCACGTACCTGGGTAGGGCAAAAGAAAAAAAGAAAAAACAGAGACAAAAGAATAGGGACGGCACCTGCACCAGTGGGAGGGAGCTGTGAAGGAGGAAAAGTTTCCACACACTAGGAAGCCCCTTCGCGGGCGGAGACTGCGGGAGGCGGAGGGGGTAGCTTCGAAGCCGCGGAGGAGTGCACAGCAACGGGTGCGGAGGGCAAAGCGGGGAGATTCCCGCACAGAGGATCGGTGCCGACCGGCACTCACCAGCCCGAGAGGCTTGTCTGCTCACCCGCCGGGGCGGGCGGGGCTGCGAGCTGAGGCTCTGAGGCTCGGGTTTCGGTTTCGGACGGAGCGCAGGGAGAGGACTGGGGTTGGCGGCTTGAACATAGCCTGAAGGGGTTGGTGCACCACAGCTAGCCGGGAGGGAGTCCCGGGAAAAGTCTGCACCTGCCGAAGAGGCAGGAGACTTTTCCTTCCCTCTTTGTTGCCTGGGGCGTGAGGAGAGGGGTTTAAGAACGCTGCTTAAAGGAACTCCAGAGACGGGCGCGAGCCGCGGCTGAAAGCGCGGACCCCAGAGATGGGCGCGAGCCGCGGCTGAAAGCGCGGAATCCAGAGACGGGCGCAAGCCGCGGCTGAAAGCGCGGAATCCAGAGACGGGCGCAAACCGCGGCTAAAAGCGTGGACCCCAGAGGCGGGCGGGAGACATTAAGGCTGCTGCTGCCGCCACCAAGGGGCCTGTGTGCGAGCACAGGTCACTCTCCACACCCCTCTTCCGCGGAGCCTGTGTAGCCCGCCACTGCCAGGTTCCCGGGAGAACGCACAGCGCGCCTCAGGGTGGTGCAAAGTCACGCCGGCCTTTGCCACCGCAGGCCCGCCCCGCACTCCGTGCCCCTCCCTCCCCGCCAGCCTGAGTGCGCCAGAGCCCCCGAATCAGCGGCTCTTTTAACCCCATCCTGTCTGAGCAAAAAACAGACGCCCTCCAGCGACCTACACGCAGTGGCAGGGCCAAATCCAAAGCTGAGCCCTGGGAGCTGTGAGAACAAAGAAGAGAAAGGGAAATCTCTCCCAGCAGCCTCAGAAGCAGCGGATTAAAGCTCCACAATCAACTTGATATACCCTGCATCTGTGGAATACCTGAATAGACAACCAATCATCCCAAATTAAGGAAGTGGACTTTAGGAGCAAGATCTATGATTTTTTTTCCCTTTTCCTCTTTTTGTGAATGTGTATGTGTATGCTTCTGTGTGAGATCTTGTCTGTATAGTCTTGCTTCCACCATTTGTCCTAGGGTTCTATCCGTCCATGTTTTCTTTTTTTAAATTTTTTTTTCTTAATAATTAATTTTAATAACGTTATTATACTTTACCTTCGTTCTTTCTTTCTTTCTTTTCTTTCTTTCCTTCCTTCCTTCCCTCCTTTAGACAACGAATCATCCCAAATTGAGGAGGTGGTCTCTGACAGCAAGATTTATGATTTTTCCCCATTTACCTCTTTTACTGAGGGTGTATGTGTATGCTTCTGTGTAAGATTTTGTCTGTATAGCTTTGCTTCCAACATTTGTCCTAAGGTTCTATCCGTCCCTTTTTTTTTTTTTCCTAAATAAGAATTTTTTAATTCAATAACTTTATTATACTTTATTTTATTTTTACTGTATCTTCTTTCTTTCTGTCTTTTTTCCTTCTTTCCCTCCTTCCTTCCTTCCTCCCTCCCTCCCTCCTTTCTTTCCTTCTTGCCTTCTTTCCTTCTTTGCTTCTTTCTTTCTTTCTTCCTTAATTCCTACCCTCCTTTCCTTCTTTCTTTCCTCATACTTCTACTAATTCCCTCTACTTTTTCCTCCCTTTTATCCTGAGCCATGTGGATGAAAAGCTCTTGGTGCTCCAGCCAAGAGGCAGGGCTCTGCCTCTGAGGTAGGAGAGCCAACTTCAGGACACTGGTCAACAAGAGACCTCCCAGCTCCACATAATATCAAATGGCGAAAATCTCCCAGAGACCTCCATCTTAACACCAGCACCCAGCTTCACTCAACGACCAGCAAGCCACAGTGCTGGAAAACCTATGCCAAACAACTAGCAAAACAGGAACACAACCCCACCCATTAGCAGAGACGCTGCCTAAAATCATAATAAGGCCACAGACACCCCAAAACACACCACCAGACGTGAACCTGCCCACTAGAGAGACAAGATCCAGCCACATCCACCACAACACAGGCACTAGTCCCCTCCACCAGGAAGCCTACACAACCCACTGAACCAACCTTAGCCACTGGAGACAGACATCAAAAACAGGAGGAACTACGAACCTGCAGCCTGCAAAAAGGAGACCCCAAACACAGTGAGATAAGCAAAATGAGAAGACAGAAAAACACACAGCAGATGAAGGAGCAAGATAAAAATGCGCCAGACCTAACAAATGAAGAGGAAATAGGCAGTCTACCTGAAAAAGAATTCAGAATAATGATAGTAAGGTTGATCCGAAATCTTGGAGATAGAATGGACAATAGAATGGACAAAATGCAAGAATCAGTTAACAAGGACCTAGAAGAACTAAAGATGAAACAAGCAACGATGAACAACACAATAAATGAAATTAAAAGTACTCTAGATGGGATCAATAGCAGAATAACTGAGGCAGAAGAACGGATAAGTGACCTGGAAGATAAAATAGTGGAAATAACTACTGCAGAGCAGAATAAAGAAAAAAGAATGAAAAGAACTGAGGACAGTCTCAGAGACCTCTGGGACAACATTAAACGCCCCAACATTCGAATTATAGGAGTTCCAGAAGAAGAAGAGAAAAAGAAAGGGACTGAGAAAATATTTGAAGAGATTATAGTTGAAAACTTCCCTAATATGGGAAAGGAAATAGTTAATCAAGTCCAGGAAGCACAGAGAGTCCCATACAGGATAAATACAAGGAGAAATACGCCAAGACACATATTAATCAAACTGTCAAAAATTAAATACAAAGAAAGCATATTAAAAGCAGCACGGGAAAAACAACAAATAACACATAAGGGAATCCCCATAAGGTTAACAGCTGATCTCTCAGCAGAAACCCTACAAGCCAGAAGGGAGTGGCAGGACATACTGAAAGTGATGAAGGAGAAAAACCTGCAGCCAAGACTACTCTACCCAGCAAGGATCTCATTCAGATTTGATGGAGAAATTAAAACCTTTACAGACAAGCAAAAGCTGAGAGAGTTCAGCACCACCAAACCAGCTTTACAACAAATGCTAAAGGATCTTCTCTAGGCAAGAAACACAAGAGAAGGAAAAGACCTATAATAACGAACCCTAAACAATTTAGAAAATGGGAATAGGAACATACATATCGATAATTACCTTAAATGTAAATGGACTAAATGATCCCACCAAAAGACACAGATTGGCTGAATGGATACAAAAACAAGACCCTTATATATGCTGTCTACAAGAGACCCACTTCAGACCTAGAGACACATACAGACTGAAAGTAAGGGGATGGAAAAAGATATTTCATGCAAATGGAAACCAAAAGAAAGCTGGAGTAGCAATTCTCATATCAGACAAAATAGACTTTAAAATAAGGACTATTAAAAGAGACAAAGAAGGACACTATATAATGATCAAGGGATCAATCCAAGAAGAAGATATAACAATTGTCAATATTTATGCACCCAACATAGGAGCACCTCAATACATAAGGCAAATACTAACCGCCATAAAAGGGGAAATTGACAGTAACACATTCATAGTAGGGGACTTAAACACCCCACTTTCACCCATGGACAGATCATCCAAAATGAAAATAAATAAGGAAACACAAGCTTTAAATGATACATTAAACAAGATGGACTTAATTGATATTTATAGGACATTCCATCCAAAAACAACAGAATACACATTTTTCTCAAGTGCTCATGGAACATTCTCCAGGATAGATCATATCTTAGGTCACAAATCAAGCCTTGGTAAATTTAAGAAAATTGAAATTGTATCAAGTATCTTTTCTGACCACAACGCCATGAGACTAGATACCAATTACAGGAAAAGATCTGTAAAAAATACAAACACATGGAGGCTAAACAATACACTACTTAATAATGAAGTGATCACTGAAGAAATCAAAGAGGAAATCAAAAAATACCTAGAAACAAATGACAATGGAGACACAACGACCCAAAACCTGTGGGATGCAGCAAAAGCAGTTCTAAGGGGGAAGTTTATAGCAATACAAGCCCACCTTAAGAAGCAGGAAACATCTCGAATAAACAACCTAACCTTGCACCTCAAGCAATTAGAGAAAGAAGAACAAAAAAACCCCAAAGCTAGCAGAAGGAAAGAAATCATAAATATCAGATCAGAAATAAA
This sequence comes from Aethalodelphis obliquidens, assembly GCF_003676395.1. Taxonomy (NCBI): domain Eukaryota; kingdom Metazoa; phylum Chordata; class Mammalia; order Artiodactyla; family Delphinidae; genus Aethalodelphis; species Aethalodelphis obliquidens. The sequence continues at coordinate 968,131 of NW_020838006.1, forward strand.
TGAAAAAGAAATGAAGGAAACGATAGCAAACATCAATAAAACTAAAAGCTGGTTCTTTGAGAAGATAAACAAAATAGATAAACCACTAGCCAGACTCATCAAGAAAAAAAGGGAGAAGACTCAAATCAATAGAATTAGAAATGAAAAAGGAGAGGTAACAACTGACACTGCAGAAATAAAAGAGATCATGAGAGATTACTACAAGCAACTCTATGCCAATAAAATGGACAACCTGGAAGAAATGGACAAATTCTTAGAAATGCACAACCTGCCAAGACTGAATCAGGAAGAAATAGAAAATATGAACAGACCAATCACAAGCACTGAAATGGAAACTGTGATTAAAAATCTTCCAACAAAGAAAAGCCCAGGACCAGATGGCTTCGCAGGCGAATTCTATCAAACATTTAGAGAAGAGCTAACACCTATCCTTCTCAAACTCTTCCAAAATATAGCAGAGAGAGGAACACTCCCAAACTCCTTCTACGAGGCCACCATCACCTTGATACCAAAACCAGACAAGGATGTCACAAAGAAAGAAAACTACAGGCCAATATCACTGATGAACATAGATGCAAAAATCCTCAACAAAATACGAGCAAACAGAATCCAACAGCACATTCAAAGGATCATACACCATGATCAAGTGGGGTTTATTCCAGGAATGCAAGGATTCTTCAATATACGCAAATCTATCAATGTGATAAACCATATTAACAAATTGAAGGAGAAAAACCATATGATCATCTCAATAGATGCAGAGAAAGCTTTTGACAAAATTCAACACCCATTTATGATAAAAACCCTGCAGAAAGTAGGCATAGAGGGAACTTTCCTCAACATAATAAAGGCCATATATGATAAGCCCACAGCAAACATCATCCTCAATGGTGAAAAACTGAAAGCATTTCCACTAAGATCAGGAACAAGACAAGGTTGCCCACTCTCACCACTCTTATTCAACATAGTTTTGGAAGTTTTAGCCACAGCAATCAGAGAAGAAAAGGAAATAAAAGGAATCCAAATCGGAAAAGAAGAAGTAAAGCTGTCACTGTTTGCAGATGACATGATCCTATACATAGAGAACCCTAAAGATGCTACCAGAAAACTACTAGAGCTAAAAATGAATTTGGTAAAGTGGCAGGATACAAAATTAATGCACAGAAATATCTGGCATTCCTATATACTAATGATGAAAAATCTGAAAGTGAAATCAAGAAAACACTCCCATTTACCAATGCAACAAAAAGAATAAAATATCTAGGAATAAACCTACCTAAGGAGACAAAAGACCTGTATGCAGAAAATTATAAGACACTGATGAAAGAAATTAAAGATGATACAAATAGATGGAGAGATATACCATGTTCTTGGATTGGAAGAATCAACATTGTGAAAATGATTCTACTACCCAAAGCAATCTATAGATTCAATGCAATCCCTATCAAACTACCACTGGCATTTTTCACAGAACTAGAACAAAAAATTTTGCAATTTGTATGGAAACACAAAAGACCCCGAATAGCCAAAGCAATCTTGAGAATGAAAGAAGGAACTGGAGGAATCAGGCTCCCTGACTTCAGACTATACTACAAAGCTACAGTTATCAAGACGGTATGGTACTGGCACAAAAACAGAAAGATAGATCAATGGAACAGGATAGAAAGCCCAGAGATAAACCCATGCACATATGGACAACTTATCTTTGATAAAGGTGGCAGTAATGTACAGTGGAGAAAGGACAGCCTCTTCAGTAAGTGGTGCTGGGAAAACTGGACAGGTACATGTAAAAGTATGAGATTAGATCACTCCCTAACACCATACACAAAAATAAGCTCAAAATGGATTAAAGACCTAAATGTAAGGCCAGAAACTATCAAACTCTTAGAGGAAAACATAGGCAGAACACTCTATGACATAAATCACAGCAAGATCCTTTCTGACCCACCTCCTAGAGTAATGGAAATAAAAACAAAAATAAACAAATGGGACCTAATGAAACTTCAAAGCTTTTGCACAGCAAAGGAAACCAGAAACAAGACCAAAAGACAACCCTCAGAATGGGAGAAAATATTTGCAAATGAAGCAACCGACAAAGGATTAATCTCCAAAATTTACAAGCAGCTCATGCAGCTCAGTAACAGGAAAACAAACAACCCAATCCAAAAATGGGCAGAAGACCTAAATAGACATTTCTCCAAAGAAGATATACAGACTGCCAACAAACACATGAAAGAATGCTCAACATCATTAATCATTAGAGAAATGCAAATCAAAAGTACAATGAGATATCATCTCACACCAGTCAGAATGGGCATCATCAAAAAATCTAGAAACAATAAATGCTGGAGAGGGTGTGGAGAAAAGGGAACCCTCTTGCACTGCTGGTGGGAATGTGAATTGGTTCAGCCACTTTGGAGAACAGTATGGAGGTTCCTTAAAAAACTACAAATAGAACTACCATATGACCCAGCAATCCCACTACTGGGCATATACCCTGAGAAAACCATAATTCAAAAAGAGTCATGCACCAAAATGTTCATTGCAGCTCTATTTACAATAGCCCGGAGATGGAAACAACCTAAGTGCCCATCATCAGATGAATGGATAAAGAAGATGTGGCACATATATACAATGGAATATTACTCAGCCATAAAAAGAAACGAAATTGAGCTATTTGTAATGAGGTGGATAGACCTAGAGTCTGTCATACAGAGTGAAGTAAGTCAGAAAGAGAAAGACAAATACCGTATGCTAACACATATATATGGAATTTAAGGAAAAAAATGTCATGAAGAACTTAGGTGTAAAGCAGGAATAAAGATGCAGACCTCCTAGAGAACGGACTTGAGGTTATGGGGAGGGGGAAGGGTGAGCTGTGACAGGGCGAGAGAGAGTCATGGGCATATGCACACTAACAAACGTAGTAAGGTAGATAGCTAGTGGGAAGCAGCCGCATGGCACAGGGATATTGGCTCGGTGCTTTGTGACAGCCTGGAGGGGTGGGATAGGGAGGGTGGGAGGGAGGGAGATGCAAGAGGGAAGACATATGGGAACATATGTTTATGTATGACTGATTCACTTTGTTATAAAGCAGAAACTAACACACCATTGTAAAGCAATTGTACCCCAATAAAGATGTTAAAAAAAAAAAAAAAAGAAATGGGAGAAGTGTGGTCTAACTCTCTTCCCAGGGGATGAATGAAGTGGGTTTGGGAAAGAGATAGCCAGGCTTGGCCACTTCTGCCTTCAGAAAGCTTATTTTCTCCCACATGTCAGCCCAAAGCGTTCGGTGCCATCGTGGACTGACACCCCAGGGCCTGAAATCTTTCAACCTCTGGGCCACTGGAGGCAGGGATAGGAAATGTTAACTTGATTGAGATATAAGATTAATTGTGAAACCGCTCTCTGCTATCATTTTAATCTTATTAAAATAAGTTAGTAAAGTATTTAAATCTTGTTCAGTCTTCTCAACCACTTTGAAATGAGGTCTTATCATCAACACTTTTATAACGACAAACTGAGATTCATGGAGGTTAAAATCCTTCTAGAGTGACTGGGATTCAATCTCAGGGTCCCTGGACCCCCAGTCTAGTGCCCTTTTGCTGCACCGCTGGTCCCCAAACTTGAGCCTTTGGGGCCCCACCCTCACGCTTCTTACTGTACTAACATACTTACATTACTGTTTAAAAGATCCACTCATTAAAACTTAGTCTCCAATATCCTATGATAAACCATAATGGAAAAGAATATTAAAAAAAAAGAATATATATATATATGTTGTAAATCATTGTAAATCAACTATACTTCAATTAAAGAAAAATAGTCTCAGCCAAAGCAATGCTCTCTGTGAGATGAGATGCGGGTACCATATTTTCTAGTACATATTTCATCAGTAGTCAACACCGCACACCTTGGCAATCACTTTATTTCCTTTATCCTCATTATTTGTCATTTAAGACAATAACCTGATAAACAATCCTGAGCAAAGACAAAAAAAAGGGTTGGTGTTTCTATGAATCTTTCTCTCTGGTCTTTGCCTTTTTAAAAAGATATGCTGGGTTCAACCCAGAGGAAAGTGTCTCTAAAATGACATCCTTCAAATTATAACCACCATGATTTATCATTTTAGAGCCACTGGAATGACTGAAATTAAAAAGACAAATTTAAAATGCAACCATGGATTGAACCAATCATGGATCAAAAATATTTGAAAAAAAATTCCAGAAAGTTCCAAAAAGCAAAACTAGAATTAGCCACAGGCCAGCAACTATTTCAATAGCATTTACATTGTATTTACAACTATTTACATGGCATTTACTCTGTATTATGCATTATAAGTAATCTAGAGATGATTTAAAGTATACAAGAGGATATGCGTAGGTTATATGCAAATACTATGCATTTTCTATAAGGGACTTGAGCATCCATGGATTTTGGTGTCCATGGGGGTCTTGAATCCAACTGCCCTGGATGCTGAGGAATAACTATGTACCTCTGGTTTCACCCTGACTCAATCACTTAGAGACTTGCCTTCCACATCCCCCATAATTTGAAAAGCTACATTCACCCCAATGTTCATTGCAGCACTATTTACAATAGCCAAGACATGGAAGCAACCTAAGTGTCCATCAGCTGAGGAATGGATAAAAAATATGTGGTACATATATACAGAGGAATACTACTCAGCCAAAAAAAGAATGAAATAATGCCATTTGCAGCAACATGGATGGACCTAATGATTATCATACTAAGTGAAGTCAGACAGCCAAAGACAAATATTATGATATCACTTATATGTGGAATCTAAAAACATGATACAAATGAACTTATTTACAAAACAGAAACAGATTCACAGACTTCAAAAATAAATTTATGGTTACCAAAGGGGAAAGGTGTGGAGAGGGATAAATTAGGAGTTCGGGATTAACATACACACACTACTTTACATAAAATAGATAACCAACAAGGATCTACTGTATAGCACAGAAAACTCTACTCAACCCTCTGTAATAACCAATATGAGAAAAGAATCTGAAAAAGAATGGATATATGTATGTGCATAATTGAATCACTTTGCTGTATACCTGAAACTAACACAACATTATAAATCAGCTATACTGTAATATAAAATAAAAAGTAAATTAAAGTAAATAAATAAATAATGTGTGCAGGAAGGTATATCCTGCAGGACAGTTGATGTCACTAGATTACAGTTGGAGGCTGAAGACCAAAGTACAGAACACACTTGATCTGGTGTCCAAAAATGGTTCCCAGGGACCCCCACTTTCTAGCCTTCCTGCCCGTGTGTAGTCTACTTGGAGGCTGGACCTGGCCTGGGCCTGTGACTCCCTTCAACTGCTAGGACAGGGAAGGTGTCACGGGACAGTTTCAAGGCCTGGCAGCTTGAGCCACAATGTAAGAGGTCCAGCTACTTTTCTGGAGAGACCAGGTGAAGACACCCCATGTAAAGGCCAATGTAAGGAGAGAAAGAGAAGGATCAACCTTCCACTCGGCCCCCAACAGCCGAGCCCAGGCTTGGGCGTCCTTGCCGAGGTGCCCGTCAGACTTGTGAGTGAAGGATTCTGGATGCCCCAGCGCCATCCTAACCTGAGCGCAGCTGCCGGGAGATCCCAGTGAGGCCCGCAGAAGAGCATCTAACGAGGCCTGTTTAACAGGAGAAACAGCATCAAGTGTCAGGTCAGTGCTGGGGAGGCTGAATCTGGCTCCAGTCATTTAAATGTCCACTCTTCAGAGTGCCAGCCCGCAGAATGCAAAAAATAAGGAGACGCCTGTCAGTTTAAGCCACTAAACACTGGAGTGGTTTCTATGTAACCAGAACACAGTGTAAGGCAGAAATTTGGGGGGAAGTTGAGGACTCTCACACCCACACAGTGACTTCTTTCCAGGGCTGGGTTTTCTGTTTTGTTCAATGGAGCAGAGCCTCTGCCGCTTCGTTACACTAAGATACTTAAATGATTTCATGGGAAGGATTTTAGGGCCCTCCTGACTCCCAGGGATTTAAGAGTGTTTGTTTTTGTTGTTGTTGTTGTTTTTCATTTAAACAGGAGCTTCCTTGAGGCCCACTAGAGCCTATAGCAAAGAATGCAGATAAAAGCAGTCTTCTGAGCTGAGCTCCCCACACATCTGCCTCTGCCCCCAAAAGCATGGAAACTTGTGCATTTCTCAAAAACACGAGCCTCCCTGAATTAGGCCTTTAGTCCAGTGAAGTGTCTGGAAGAGGAAAATAACGTGGGCTCACACAGGCTCATGAAATCCTAATCATGATATCCCTAACCCTAACCCTGGACTCCTTTTCCTTCTCTTTTTTTTTCAGCTGTGAAGCAGCACCTGCCATGAGCTGTGGTGGTGCCTATTTTCATATTGTCTGACAGTAGCAGTTGGATCAGGCTTGAGCCAGTGTGACTGAGAGGCAGGCTCCCTGCTTCCACAAAGCTGAATTTAATAAGATGAGAACAGCATGCCAAGATGGGGACCTCCCTCCCAATCACTTATCCTGACACCAGCCCCTCAGCGGGGCCGTATTGCCGAGGTAATCTGGGTGAGGCCGACAGAGCATCCTGCTTACAAGTTCAATATAATGGAACAGCAGGGGCCGAAGGGCTGGCAGAAAAGCTTAGCAAACTTAAAGCCTATTACTCTATGCTTGAGGAAAAATGAGTCACAAAATATTACACCCAGAGCAAGACTTGAACCTGCCAAAGGCAGCAGCAACACACGCTCGGCCTGGTCCATAATGGTGCATTCAGGATTCTGTGGTCCAGGGTGATGTGGATTTCAATGTCCTGAACCCTAATGGAAATGTATATGCAAATTTCCCCTGAAGCCCATCCCTCCCTACCAAATCTAACAGGCAAGGTGACTGCACACTGCATATGTCAAAGAACATGATGCCTTTTTAATCTGCCTTTTGTGGCAAGAAGAAGGCAAGAAACTGGACAGAAATCTTTCAGCTGCCTATGTGGCCTTTGTTGTTTTTTTGTGCCTCTTGTGATGTTGAATTTAAAACTAATGGGTGAAAGAACAAGCAAATGGTCTCTGAGTTAATTTGAATATCAACTCTTCAATATAAGTGAGTTCTGACACAAACTCTTCAACATTAGTGAATTAAATCAAACTCTTTGACTTGGAATGGACTTGCCTCATGCCTTCGGTCAATCACTGCTCTAGACCCAACCTAGTCTCCATCTAACTAAAAGACTAAGGTTTTTTGAAAGAATGACAATAGAACTAAGACTTGTGATGTTTTTCTGCTCCCCTTAGGCCACCTACTACAGGTTCTTATAACAGTGGCCAGTCCGATCAAGTGAGGTGTATGCATGTCATTCTATAATGTATAATGTCAAATCTCATAGAACGGCAATGCCAAGAGCAAACCCTCAGGTAAATTATGAACTTTGAATGATAATGATGTGTCAATATATGTTCATCAGTAATAGCGGAGGTACACTGTGGGGGGTGTTAATAGCAGAGGAGGCTGTGCTTGAGTGGGGACAGGGGATATAGGGGAAACCTCTGTATTTTCCCTTTAATTTTCCTATGAACCTAAAACTGTTCGAAAAAAATAAAATCTATTAAAAATTTTTCATAGAACCATACACACACAAAAAAGTCAAATTTACTATATGTAAGTTTTAAACATAAACAGGAAAGAAGGAAAGAAGGAAAGAAGGAAGGAAGGAAGGAAGGAAGGAAGGGAGGAAGGGAGGGAGGAAGGAAGGAGGAAGTTAGCTTTGAGATTAAAAGATGAACAATAAGTTGTTTGATCCAGGCAGTACTTGCCCTCTTCTCTGACGGAATCAGCCTCCCAACAGAACCATGAAAATCAAAGATTACAAAACAGCATACGATTTAAAGGGGAGACAATCATTCTTTGATTTAATTGTTTTAAATCATTATCTCTGCAACATTTACAAGTCCTTCCAGGTAGACACTTATTGCCCTCATTGTATAGACAAAGAGCCCATGGAACAAAGGTTGCATGACTAAACTCTGTTGGTACGTGTTGAATCTGTGAATTGACTCCCGGTCTATGTGGTCCCAAAGTTTAGGTTCTGATCACAAAACACTAACACAAATGTTCAAGGCCAGCTATTGATAACTCAAGAAACTGAGCAATACTGTATCTGGAAAGAATCCTCCAAGGTGGAAAGTGGAGGAGGGGAAATGAAGGAGGAAAGGAGAAGGAGGTAGGAATCAAGGACAGCAATCAAATTACCAGCTTCACTGAATGAGTTGGGAGGTTTGTTTGCTATGTTTTTTTTTAACTTCTAGTAAAGGAGTGGTTAAGTTTATTCCAAAGACTGATGAGAGCACAGATATTAAATTTCTACTTCCACTGGTCCTGCCAAAATGCTGAATAATTAGGACATTTGTTCTGCATTCATTCCAAAGAAAAGCATTTGTTTTCCCAACCAAAGTATGATGGAACACCACTTATTTGCTGTTGCTTCAAGCAAAGCTTCTGGATCCTGGCTATGGACTATTTAATTCCAAATGACATTAATATTAAATGTCAGGTTAAATCCTGACATTTTGGAGACTTGTAATTTTCCTAAAAATTATTTTGTGGACTTTGTGAGCTTTCATCTTTTACCCCTTGATCTGAAAAACAAACAAACATACAAAAAAAAAAAAAAAACGTTACAGTACTCTTTCTCGTTCAGTGAAAGCCATGCCTACAAATGGAGAATCATCTGGTTGGGTGTTAATATCACAGGAAATTCATTATTTTGGAAGAACAGGAATAGCTTTTAAACAAAAATTTAATTAATATGCTTGATCAAACTGAAGCAGTTGCAAGAGGAATTTAAAAGTGATTGGGGGACTTCCCTGGTGGCGCAGTGGTTAAGAATCTGCCTGCCAGTGCAGGGGACACAGGTTCGAGCCCTGGTTCTGGAAGATCCCACATGCCACGGAGCAACTAAGCCTGTGTGCCACAACTACTGAGCCCATGCACCTAGAGCCCGTGCTCTGCAACAAGAGAAGCCACCACAATGAGAAGCCCACGCACCTCAGTGAAGAGTAGCCCCCGCTCGCTGCAACTAGAGAAAGCCCGCGCACAGCAAAGACCCAACACAGCCAATAATAAATAAATAAATAAATAAATAAAAGTGATTGGATTTGTTATAAATCAAAGTAATATTCCAGCCACCTCAGGGGAACACTTTCTTTATCTCTGGGCTTTTGAATACACAGGCCTCTGTCTCTCTCTGGAACATTCTGCCAGCTCACCTCCCAGCATCCTATTCTTCAGAGTCATCCTTCAGGTATCACTTTACGTGTAACTTCTTCCAGGGATCTTTCTCCCATTCTGCTATCCCACCTTCCAATTCCCAAGAAGGTACTTTTGCTCACAGCACAAAGGACTTTACCTCCATAGAATGCAGCCATCTATGCAATAGAGGCCAGCTTCTTTTCTGAAGCCCACTCACTCATAAGCTCATGAAGACAAGGACCACTTCTGGACAGAGGTAGCTGGACACCTAGCCTATATTACATGCTCACAATGGTTGCAGAATGAGTGAATGACACGTCTGTTTATTCCCTGTGAAGCCTAGCCTAGATTAGGAGACAGCACATGGATCAGAAAGGCTGTAATGGAATCCTGATTTACCAGCTCTGTGACAGCTGGCAAATTGCCTAACCGCCATAATCTGTTTCCTCATTTGTGTTATGGGAACATTAATATTTACTTGTCAAGGATGTTATGCCAACAAGTGAGATTTTGTGAGTCGATTGCTTGGCATTTCACCTAGGAAAGAGTAAGCACTCAATAGCTGGTAAGTGGGTTCTGCTACTACTTCTAAACAGAGGCTGCTGGGAGCCATGTTAATATCCATCGTGTATTTACCCAGACCATCACGCCACTCTGAGATGCTGAATATATAAAGCAGTGGCTCTCACGTCTTAGTGTGCAAGCTCAGGTGGACAGCTCACCAGGGCACGGATTGCCGGGCCAGCTCTAATTTCTGATTCAGCCAGTCTAGGGCAGGGTCCAAAAACACATTTCTAACAATTTCCTGGGTGAGCTGATGCTTCTGGCCCTGGGACCACACTTTGAGAACTGACTCTCACGTTCCTCTCCTGCCTTCTCAGCCCAGGCAGCTGCACAATGGAATCACACAAGAAGCTTTCAAAACTCCTGATTCCTGGCTCCTCTACCATGGACTTCTGATTTACAAATAGGTTTAGGGTAAGATCTGACTATTGGGATTTTTTTTAAGCTTTCCAGATGATTCTGAGGAGAAAAGGCTGAAGACCAGAGACCCCAAGCCTTTGCCTCTGGAAGTGTGGTCCTGAGTGTCAGCATCCGCTGCTTGTTAGAAACGCACAGACTTAGGCCCCGCCCTGACCTAACCAAGAAGCATCTACGTTTTTTTTTGTTTTTTTTTGTTTTTTTTTTGCGGTACGCGGGCCTCTCACCGCTGCGGCCTCTCCCGCTGCGGAGCACAGGCTCCGGACGCGCAGGCTCAGCGGCCATGGCTCACGGGCCCAGCCTCTCCGCGGCATGTGGGATCCTCCCGGACCGGGGCACAAACCCGTGTCCCCTGCATCGGCAGGCGGACTCTCAACCACTGCGCCACCAGGGAAGCCCAGCATCTACGTTTGTAATGAAGTCCTCAGAGGATTCCTGTGCATATTAAAGTGTGAGAAGCCCTAAAACGCGATGTCTCCTGCCCAATTCACATCAGAGGAAGCACCTCCAGGTCTTACCTTGGCCCCACTTGAGCGAGGAATGTACCAACTCTGCCCTTTCCCCAAAGAGAGGGGTCCTTACCTCCTACTCTGCAGGCACGACCCCGAGGAGTCTGCTCTCTCTGGCCCATCCCTCTCCCCTCTCTGTCTCCACAGATTCAGTCTCATCTGCAGACACAGCCTTCGCTGCACCTACGATCAAGGCCAAGTCTTCCTACTAGGCTTTCAATGAAGACAGGAAGCAGGATTGATGTCTCAGAGGGATTCAGAAAAATAAAACTTTTCTTTAAAAAAAATAAGTTAACACCTGTCTTCTCCCCAAATTATCCTAACACACAAATGTGTTGAGATGGTATTAAAATAGAATCTTTATACACTACAGGCTGGAAAGTGAAAAGTAACATGGAAGAGATGTCTAATGATTTAGAAAAAGAAAAAGATCCAACTGCATTAGTGAAGAAATTATGAGGCGTCTACATCCAGAGAGACCTGGAAGTGCTAATTGAATGCCCTCATGCCATTATCAGCAAAGCCCCTCCAGAGCGAGCAGCACAAGCACATCTGAGCAGAAACCTGAGCTAGCAGCAAAAAGAACCGTCCTGATGGGCTAAGGAGGGTTCTGTGTGCATGAGTCAGCCATCCAGGGTCCTTGCATAGGTGGGTTCATCAGGAATCCTCCATAGACAAGAGGAAGATCTCCTCTGGTTGAGTGTGCCATGCCAGGTTGAAACCCAGAGAGAAGACAAGTTTGGCTTTTAGACCTAATATAGCTGTTTTTACATAACAGCTATATTAAGAATATGCACATACACACATGCACTCAGATACGCGTACACACACACTCCAAACCACAACTCTTGCTACTGGAAATGTGTTCCATGGACCGGCAGCATCAGCATCGTCTGGCCCCAGCCCCACACCTACTATTTAAAAGTCTGCATTCCTTTTTATTATTTTTTAAATTGAAGTACAGTCGATTTACAATGTTGTGTTAATTTCTGCGGTACAGCAAAATGACCCAGTTGTACATGTATATACATTCTTTTTTATATTCTTTTCCATTATGATTTATCATAGGATATTGAATATAGTTCCCTGTGGTATATTTTAACAAGAACTCCAGGTCATCTGTATGCACATTACAGTTTGAGAAGAATTGCTCTAAACCAGTGGCTCACAATTTTGGCTGCAAACTGGAGTCACTTGAAGATTTCAATGTGCAGGCAATTTTAGGAACCAGGGATCTAAAATAAAACATAAAAATATGCCCCTTCTTTTCCCCTCAGATTGAGCCCTTTGACTAGTTTAAAAACAGGACATTGACGTGTAAGACAAACACTTTAAGACAGCTATCGGAAGACCTGGCTTATAACTCTTTTAAAGACTAATCTTATTCTGTTCTGGTAATGAATTATCTCTCTAGCTATATGCTCCCTGAGACCAGGGGCCAAACTTATTCTGTATTACATTAGACTTCAGGCCAACCAACCAAAGGGCTTGGGCTGGGGTAAGTGGTGAACTAATGTGTGTAAATTAATGATAAATCAATGATAATAAATGAAAGATCAAATTCTGGCTTCTCTGTGGTATTCATTCTTTTCTTTGTACATTTCAATTGTTGAAAGCATTATTAGGATTATATCTCCCCATCAAGACTACAAGAAGGAACATGTTTAAAGTTTTCTACTCCTCTTTCCATCCAAATATGTAACATATTAATGAACACAGAGGATATATTCAGTACTGGTAAATTTCATTGAATAACCTCAAGTTTTTATGTAACTTAGAGATATAACTTTTCATGAAGAACAGTTGAATCTGTGTCATCATGAACTATGCTTTACTGGGAATTTACTGTATTTTACATGAGAAATCTAGATTAATGGGCCAAAATAATCTTCAGAAAAAAAGAACAAAGCTGGGGTTGTCAAGTTCTCTGACTTCAGACTATACTACAAAGCTATGGTAGTCAAAACAGTATGGTTCTGGCACAAAAACAGACACATAGATCAATGGAACAAGATAGAGAGTCCAGAAATAAACCCACCCACTCACATGTGGTCAATTAATCTTCAACAAAGGAGGCAAGAATACATGTGGAGAAAAGACAGTCTCTTCAATAAGTGGTGCTGGGAAACCTGGACAGCTACATGTAAAACAATGAGATTAGAACATTCTCTAATACCATATACAAAAATAAACTCAAAATGGATTAAAGACCTAAATGTAAGAACTGAAACCATAAAACTCATAGAAGAGAACATACACAGAAGACTCTTTGACATAAATCATAGCAATATATATATTGTTTGGATCTATCTCCTAAGGCAAAGAAAACAAGAGCAAAAATAAACAAATGGGACCTAACTAGACTTAAAAGCTTTTGCACAGGGCTTCCCTGGTGGTGCAGTGGTTGAGAGTCCACCTGCCAATGCAGGGGACACGGGTTCGTGCCCCGGTCCAGGAAGATCCCACATGCCACGGAGCGGCTGGGCCCGTGAGCCATGGCTGCTGGGCCTGCACGTCCGGAGCCTGTGCTCCGCAGTGGGAGAGGCCACAATAGTGAGAGGCCCACGTTCTGCAAAAAAAAAAAAAAAAAAAAAGCTTTTGCACAGCAAAGGAAACCATCAACAAGATGAGAAGACAAGCTACTGAATGGGAGAAAATATTTGCAAATGATAAGACTATAAGGGGTTAATATCTAAGATATATAAACAGCTCATACAACTCAATATCAACAACAGAAAAAAAATTTTTTAAATGGGCAGAAGACCTGAATAGACTTTTTTCCAAAGAAGACATAAAGATGGCCAAGAGGCACATGAAAAGATGCTCAACATTGCTAATAATCAGGGAAATGCATATCAAAACCACAATGAGATATTGCCTCACACCTATCAGAATGGCTATCATAAAAATGTCTACAAATAACAAATGTTGGAGAGGATATGGAGAAAGGGGAACAACTCTACACTGTTGGTGGGAAAGTAAATTGTTGCAGTCACTATGGAAAACAGTATGGAGGTTCTTCAAAAAACTAAAAATAGAACTACCACATGATCCAGCAACTCCACACCTGGGTATATATTCAAAGAAAACAAAAACACTAATTTGAAAAAATACATGCATCCTAATGTCCATAGCAGCACTATTTACAATAGCCAAGATATGGAAGCAACGTAAGTGTCCATCTACAGATGAATGGAGAAAGAAGATGATATATATATACACATAATGGAATATTACACAGCCATAAAAAGGATGAAATTCTGCCATTTGCAACAACGTAGATGGACCTAGAGGTTATTATGCTCAGTGAAATGTCAGACAAAGACAAATATTCTATGTTATATGTGGAATCTAAAAAACAAAACAAACAAATGTATATAACAAAACAGAAACAGACTCACAGATAGAACAACCTAGTGGTTACCAGTTGGGAGAGGAAAGAGGGGAAAGGCAAGGTAAGAATAGGCAATTAAGAAGTACAAACTACTGTGTATAAAATAAATAAGCAACAAGGATATATTGTACAGCACAGGGAAATATAGCCATTATTTTGTAATAACTTTAAATGGAGTATAATCTATAAAAATATTGAATCACTGTGTTGTACACCTAAAAATAACATTGTAAATCAACTATACATCAATGAAAGAAAGAAAGAAAGAAAGAAAGAGAGAGAGAGAGAAAGAAAGAAAGAAAGAAATCTTGATTACTGTGAATTCAGCAAGCAAGGAAAAATAAAAGCTAATGTCAGGAATAAATTTCCTTAAACCTAAGTATCTCTAAGTTATGGTCTAGGTTTAGAATATATTCAACAGAATATGCCACACTTTACTTTCTATAAATCTGTCCAATGACTATCAGTGTTTAGAATGATTATACTAGACAAGGGGTCAGCAGATTTTTTCTGTAAAGGACCAGATGATAAATATTTTTGGCTTTACATGCCATGAAGTCTCTGTAGGAACCACTTAACTCTTAAGTTGTAGTGCAAGAAACAGTCACAGACCGTGAGTAAGCAAATGGTTGTACTTGTGATGTAATAAAACTCTATTTATAAAAATAGGTGAATTTGGCTCTGGGGCTGTAGTTTTCCACTCCTACAATACAAGACTGTAAGAAATTTACTATTTAAAAGTAAAATGGGATAAACTGTACTTACAAAGGCAAAATAAGTTCATTTTGGAAAAAATAGGATACAAATAACTGCACAAAAATGCATATGCACATACTTAGATAATATTTTCACATAGAAAGGTGACTGCTTGACCAAAATTTTTATAGGCAGTGTTGGTGAGGGGAGGCAGCAGGAAGATGCTCTGTTAACTTGTAAGTTAATAGAATATGTAATTAACCAGGGTGTGATATTCCTCAAATAGTCAAGTTATTCACAATTATCTTTTAAAGCTTGTAGCATCCAGGATAATCTTTTTTTCATGGGAAGAACTATGTGAAGTCTTGAGCAGGTGAACCAGGACCAGAACCCACTTTAGTTTTCCAGAGGAATTAGGAAAATGGGAAAGCCAGCCAGGGGACGATGGAAACGTAGACAATCAAAATAATATCTATTCTACAATAAGGGCTCTTTGCCTTTTGATGTATGAAGTGGTGTAAGATCACTTCAAGGTTGAGTTGGTGTCCTAAGTGGACAGGCAAAGAGCATCACCTTCCTGGTCCTTTCAGGATTCTTTCCCTCAGATGAACGGAAGCCATAACAACTAGCTCAGGAGGAAACTCAGCCGAGCCTAGGATCCCTTGGCAAGTTCTAACTCACTGGTCTTCACCACCCATGCCCAAATAAGAATGTGCCCACATATGAATATGTTTCTCTAGCAAATCAAATACATTTAAATATTGGCTTTGTCTAAGGCAGATGGTCCTCTAAGTTTGATCTGGTTTGATAATTTTAGAAGATACAGATTTAAGCTTGGTGAGAATTGATAATTAGAGTGAACTCTGGGGTAAATATTCTGGATTTGAAAAAGAAATTTAGTTTTGCTCTGCATTCAGCAACCTAGTGTGATGTTTTGTTGTGGTGGTGGTGGTGGTGGTGGCGGCAGTGTCTTTCTTTGGGGTTTGGCTTAAGACTCGGTTATTAAGTTCTTTGCCAGCTCCTACCTTCTCCCCCATCCTAGAAGTATCCCTCCTCCAACGCAGTAGGTGTTTAATTGATGCTTGCTAATTAACTAGAAAGGAGCATCTCCCAATTCAATGTTGGGAAAACAGGATTGGCACATTTCAGCCTGAGAGTTGTACTTTGTTTTAGAAGAGATGAAATATCTCTAAGTCTCTTAGGTTTAAGCCTCTCTTAGGACCCTGGGCTTGTGTACAGTATGCTAAAGCTCCCCTTCCGTGGCACTGTATGGAAATTGGTCATCAGGGTACTTCTGTAGAGGGTCATTTACAAAACAGGGTGGTGTGAACACATGTTCTGATTTAACTGAGATAACTTCACTAAGTTTGTGCTGCCAGGGTAAGCCTGCTATCCCAACAAAATTATTATGTCCAGTGCCAGACTGCACAACCAATTATATGAATTATATAGTCACTCTAATGAGAGCTGACCCTAATTGACCACTGACGTCAGCTAGGCACTCTAAGAACTTCAATGCAAATTATTTCAGTAAATCCTCACAACATCCCTCAGAGATTCTACCATTATTATTTTCACTTTACAGATGAGAAAACTTGAGGATAAGAGAGCTGAAGTTACATAGATAGTACAGAGCAAAACCTAGATGTTCACCCATGAGAATGATTCTAAAAGTCAGAATGCTTGACCACAAACATCACAGTAGAGCAAGGTGCCAGGGAACTGTCCTTTTCTGGATGGGAAAAACTGTATTTGGAAAAAGATAAGAGACAAAGATAAAAAGAAAGGTGGAAGCTGCATGAAGATAATTTTAAAAGCAACATTAAAGTTTCTACATCTTTTTCTTCCTTAGCTGGCTTAGTCTACACTATGACATGAGGTTAAAATGTACATTTCTACAGGACGTTGTGTGTGTGTGTGTGTTTGTGTATATATATATATATATATATATATATATATATATATATATATATATACACACATCCAGAACTGTGGCTGGAGAAAAAGTCACAAAAAACTCTAACAAGAGACAAGGTGGCATTTGCCACAACGTCTATAATGAGGGTTAGAGTATGTTCCAATCTTCACCTGTTGTCGATTAAATACTGTCCTTTAACTATTTTAGTGCCTCTTTCCCCTTTCAATCTCAAAGATTCCCCAGCTTGGACAACAAATTGTATGGCAGTCTTATCTATAATAAAATATTCATATAAATTCATTTCTGTTTACGGACTTTCAATGTTTAACTGATCTCGTAATGTATATCTTTTCATATCTCTTGGGATATTTCATTTAGAGGGTGACAAATTTGGTGTTTTATTTAAACATTTACTGAAAGCACTAAACCAAGCCCTGGAAGGTGGGAGTGAATCCACGGAAGAAAACGGCAGCCTGTAAACTAGAGAAAATTATGAGACTGTTGTAATAAAGTCTTATAACGGGGGTAGGTAAAGCTATTTCTGGAAAGGAGGCTTTTTCAATAAGGGAGATTTATTCTGGATATGAAATAAATACACAAATTTGGTGGTCTGTGTAGCAAAGGAATATTCCAGAAGTGTATAAGCCGTCTGCAAATTAAAGGCTAATGGAGGAAGAGTAAAGGGCCAGCTCCTTCTGCCTCCAAGCTCAGGTAACGAGGACAGAGAGAGAGAAACATGGGAATTCTTATCTCACCTTATCTGGTGAGATAAGTTCTCTTCTTTGGAATTTTGGGTACCTTACTAACCACCACTGCCATTGCCACCACCACAGGACTCCCTGGGAGCTGGGGCCAAATGGATGTAAAGAAAGAATAAAAACAGGGATTTTCCTCCCTCTCAGACCCCAAGGGCTCTGTTTCTCCTTCTTCAGACCAAAATTCAAGGACTTTTCCTGGAGCTCTGACTGTAACACCTGGTGCATGGTTCCAGGTTTCCTGCTACCTTTGGGTCTAGAGCAGGAGATGACCGGTGGGAAAAACGGTACATTCAGCACGGGTTCAGTGGTACTTAGAGTTCTGGTTTCCTCCCCCATCTGCCTGCCACCATTTACTGTTCAGGCTCCTCAGAGAGTTTAAGATCCAGGATGTTTCTCTGCATTCACTGAAAGAGACAGGATGGAGTATACTTAGTCTCTCTGGAGTAGACCTGGGCCCAGAAAGAACATCTTAATCTCTGTAAAGAGACCAGCTTAATGACTAAAAGTGCGCAGAAAACTTCTTACCTTAAGTCTGAAAAAGTCATGAGACCTGTTAGATTTCACCCAAGGACTGAGGAAGAGAAGAATAAAGCTGTTTTATGAATGGTCTTTCAACCTTCTGGTTACATAGGGTTAAATCTTCATGAAGAATATTTACAGGTATTTCACCTTCAGTAATCCATTCTACAGAGCTGGCAGGAAGAAAAGGACAATCTGAAAGCACTTGAAATGCTTCATTATTTTTCAGAGTAGAGTACGAAAGAAAAACCTCCAGCTTCTAACACTGGCTGTCCGCTTCACTGAATCACCAAACTACAGGGAAGTCTTGAATCACGGCTTCAGATTGAGACAAGGTGGGAACTTCATCATGCCTATGTTATTGTGGGGGATGGATTCAAAAATAAAAGACCTAAGTTTCAGCTGGTCCCAAACTATGGAGAATTTTACTCACACAAAGCCCCCATTTGCCAATGCAACTCTGGTAATTGGACACTTAATTACCCTATTTGCACACATATATAAGGGGTGTGCCTGCAAGAAATCAGAGCCCACTCTTAACACTTTGCCCCCAAGCAATGAAACCACATGCTTTTGTCAACAACTAAATTGATTAGAATCGTGTTTATTTCTGCTCGTGTTAGTCCACACGTATTTTCACTGGAGCCTGATGTCTATTGAGTTAAAAGCTTAGTGAAAAAAACCTATGTTATGCAGAAAACCTAGAGAGTAATTGCCAACTATGTGCCAAGAATCTTTTCATTTTATAGAGAATGCAAGGTCTGAATCAAAAGAAATACTCTTTGCAACCTCATATGCTCAGGCAGACTCAGCAGCCTTATAGTCATAATAAAGACAGAAGGGCCTTTTAAAAGAATATTTTAAGCAAAATTTCCAGCGTGGATTATTCTCTAGGGTAAATGGCTCGGGCATTGAATTTTCCCATTTCCCTGGGGCAGGTAAAGGAGTGAATTTTCTCTAAATATCTTCTAGCTGGACAGTGTCCTAACAATGTCCTTGGGGAAATGTTCTCTGATTTAGAAGCATGTATTGTGTGTTGGGCCATCTGGGCTGCCTCCCCATGAATAAAATCACCAAGATGTGGCTGTTTCTTGATCTCTGATTACATATAGACCTGGGTTCCAGCTGTGGCTCTAACTTACACTAGTCATATACTACTGGGGACAGATTCAGTTCCTTATAATTTTTGAATAATGGTGAAGAGAAATGAGAAAGCTTGCCATGGGAGTCCGTTTAAGGTGTCAAAAGTGAGGGGGCAATGAATGTTCACAGCAGCCTTACTTACAATAGCCAAGACATGGAAGCAACTCAAGTGCCCATCAACAGAAGAATGCATAAAAAAGGTGTGATGTATATATACAATGGAATATTACTCAGCCATAAAAAATGAAATACTGCCATTTGCAGCATTTGGGCCTAGAGAATATTATGCTTAGTGAGATAAGTCAGACAGAGAAAGACGAGTACTGTATGATATCACTTATATGGAGAATCTAAAAATAATACAAATGAATGTATATGCAAAACAGAAACAGACTCACATAGAGAAAACTAACTTGTGGTTACCAAAGGGAAAGGGAGGGGGAGGCGCAAATTAGGGATAGGAATTAACAGATACAAACCATTATACATAAAATAGGCAACAAGGATTTACTGTATAGCACAGGGAATTATAGCCATTATCTTATAATAACTCATGGTAGAATATAACTGGAAAAAATACTGAATTACTATGCTATACACCTGAAACTAATATAACATTGTAAATCCACTATACTTCAATTAAATAAAAGGCAAGGAGGGACAAGCAGGAAGGAATGATCAGTAGATTTGGTAGTTTGAACGTCGAGAGTATGCTATCTTTGTTTTGGTCACCAGACATTCAGTAAATACTTGTTAAGTGACTTAATTGTCAGCACCATTTATTGAGCCTACTTTGTACAGAGAGCACTACATGAGGAGTCAGAAGTAACCAGAAAAAGAAAACGGAAGCCTGCCTACAAGACTATTGATGAGTACTCTCACCAAGGTGAAACAATATTGAACCAGACCAAGTTGAAAGACTCAAGGTGAGGATGAGGGGTCAAGATGACCTTTGAATTCTTATATAGCAATATGATGCCTACTGGTATTCCATAGAGGGATTCCCCTCCTGGCCTGGGCCCCAAAGGCACAAGCTGTGGAATGGCTGGAGCTGGCTGGCCACCACCACTGCTGTGATGTCCTTAGGTTCAGCAGATTCCAACCAATGCAGAGGAGCTTGTACCAGGGTCTGTCCCATCTTAGCGCAGTGAGAACAGAGGACCTGGAGTCAGGCCAGGTGGGATGTTTAACTTCATCACTTCTTTGGTCTCTGGATTGTGGGACATCTGGTCACTCTTGCTTGGGCTTGGATTTCTTCTGTTATCACTCATATAGAGTGATATATGAGTGATATATCACTCATATAGAGTGATATAGCTATCATCTCTTTCTCTCTATATATATATTTATATATCATATATAGCTACATCATATCTCTCTCCATCTCTATCATCTCTCTATATATCATATATATCTATATTTATATATATATCTCTAGCTATCTATCATCTGTCACCTATCTATCTTTCATCTATCTGTATCTCAGATATGAGAGGAAATATTTATATTCTCCTTTCATATCTAAAACAATACAAATACATCACTACTCAGAAAACTATGCTTCTTTTATCCAAGTCTAATTTTTTTTAAAAAAACTGTTCTTCTAATAGGAAGAGTTATGCATGACAATTGGTAGATTGAGAGCAGAAGCAGAAGGACAGGCTCTGTCAGTCATGTTCACCACCCCTTGCTCAAGTGCCATAGACTCTTGCTTTCCTTTCTTAGTTGTAGTAGATTTTCTTGAGTAAATGTTTCCTCATTTGCTGAATGACCTAAGTACAATTTCCACAGTAAATTGTTGCTTCCTTTTTA
Source organism: Aethalodelphis obliquidens (assembly GCF_003676395.1). Lineage (NCBI taxonomy): Eukaryota > Metazoa > Chordata > Mammalia > Artiodactyla > Delphinidae > Aethalodelphis > Aethalodelphis obliquidens. Next base: position 989,099 of record NW_020838006.1, read on the forward strand.
AATATGTTTGTTATGTTTATTTCTCTGAGGAATGAGCCCACAGAGGTCCTCACACTGCAATTCCAGAAGTGGAATCCACAATGGGGATTTTAACCTATAGTTTGGTGGAAAGAAAGAGGACGGAGCTATATCTCACATAACACAACAAATTTTTCTTAAAAGCCTCTTGAAGATCTTTCTTGTTCTCAACAGTTTTCCATTCCTAGTGTTGTCTGCCAGGGTCCCCTTTCTTCTTCTTTCTCTGTGTCTTGTCTCACTGCAGCCTCCTTTGCCACCTCCCCTCATCTCTGTGGCCTCTCCCACTGCGTCCCCCACCCCCAGTCTGATCAGCATCTTTGTCTTATGTTAAGTGGATGCAGTCTTCTCTATGCTTTCCCTTTCTTGACACATCCAACATCCCAGGCAGTAAAACAAAGACTCTGTTTGGTACATAACCTCCTTCGTAGCCTTAAGAATGGGAAGAGGGGAAAGGCAATGTAACATTTTTTCCAATCATGCTACTTTATATTTAACTTGAGGTCTTTCAATTTCATAAATGCCATTTTCACTAGTTATGGTTGATAGGATATCATAACCAAGGAGACTGTTAATACCTGGAAGGAACTGGTAAATGAGGCTTACGTTTTCCCAGTCAGCATCCATTTAAACAAATAAACATTTATTGAGGGCTTTAAACCCAAGTGTCATCCTAGACGAGCAGCAGAAACAGTACCTGGAAACTTGTTAGAAATTCAAAATTGTGGGCCTCATCCCAGACCGAAGGAAGCCGAAAACTTCACTATTAAAATCTGAATTTTAACATGCCCTTCCAGTGATTCTAATGCTTGCTAAAGTTTGAGAGTCACTGCTTTACTCCATGAAGAGGTACCATGATAAAAGCTTAGGAATGCAGCCTTGAGCACGACTCAGCTCCTTTAGAAATACTCATGGTCTGTCAGGCAAGATAAGCATGTACACAGACAATTAAAATATGGTGTAATATATGCCATGTTAGAATTACATACAAGGCACAGAATTGCAGAGAGAAAAGAACGTTAACTTTGTCAGTGAGGGAATTGCTGAGAAGATTTTACCACTGACTAGGTTATACTTAGGACTTAGTTAGTCAGTTACCTCTCTCAGCCTCAATTTCCCCATCTGTAGGTTGGAAATAATAACACCTATTCTGATGAGTTATACCGATTAAATAAAATCATGGAAAGTGAAAGTGTCCAGCATAGACTCCTTGCTCAATTAGTGGTAGTTTACCCTTAGCTCTTCTTATCCAAACTTCCTCAGTACATAGAAGATTAAATGAATATGTAATAATATTTCAGAATGTGGAATCTCAAGCTTTACAGAAATAACCATTTTCTCCCCAAATCTATCTTACTGGCTGATAACGAATACCAATTATAATTTAACTCCTCATTTCTGCTTTCCAGATTCATTGGCTATCAGGAAAGTTCCAGGATAGATTTTGTTCAACATTTGCCCATATCAGATTGACAGTCAAATTTTCCTGGGAAAACAAAGCTTTACCATTAGCAGTCACTGCCGTGTTCCACCTCCAGCACTTATCAAAATTGTATCTGCCCACAAAACGAAAAAATACAATGCTAATCATTTACTGAACAATTACTGAGTACCTACTATGTTCCAGGGAAAGAAAGATGCTGGACATAAGGGAATAGAAAAGACAAACCTCGCTCTATCCTCATGAAGCTTATATTGCAACAGAGACTGGGGGTCAGGCTATTTTGGAATTACAAAACTGAACTGCTTACAAAACTGAAATTTTTCTCTAGAGATCAAACTTGTGTTTGTGTGGTGGTATCCTCCCAGTCCTAAACAACGCTTGTAAGATATATGGGGACTGGCCCACAGCATTTGAAAAGTAAAGTACTTTTACTTCAATTGAGGTCTCAAATTTTCTTAAGATTCACAGATGAGTAACACATACTCTGTCTCTCCAGGAGATTTGTAGTCAGTGGGTAGACAGGCAAATAACACACAAAACATGCCTAGCAGCGCCTGGCACAAAGTAAAATGTTCAATAATGGAGACAAATGTTAGTATTACTGCTTACTTAGTACAGAAAGGTGCTTGAGGAATCCATTGTCAGGCCTGCTGGGTGCTCAGGCCACGTGGGATACCACCAAACATTGTCCCGGGCCCAAAGGAAACAAGATTCCTCTAGATATGGGTTCGGTGGGACCTTGGGGCAAAGATAAAACTACCTGCCTTCAAGGTGGTTGTGCTGATGGAAAGTAGTCAGGATAGAGGACTCAGACACAGACCAATTGGATTTTAGTTCCACTCTAGTCAGCAGTGAGTCTACTAGTTCTACCACCATTAAGACTTTAACTGCTCTGAGCCTCTGTATCCTTTTATCTGTAAAATTAGAGTAAAAATTCCTTCCACCCAGAGCTGTTGTGAGCATTAAGTGCAAAAATGGATTTTAAAGTAGTGAAAAAATATGGTATGCAAATGTGAGGGTTACTGTTGTCATCCTGCAGGAGAAATGCTGAGATCCTTTTATAGCCATTGGGCCATCTCCCAAGACCTGGACTCCGCCTGCTCACGGGATGGACAGGAGTTTCCTCATTGAATGTGCCTTCCCTTCTTCCTCAGTCCCCAACTGAAACAGGCTGGGACCTGGGACCCTTTGCTGCAGTGCTGCAATGTTTGCACCTGGACACACCTGTCCTCCAGCAACAAAATACAAAGAAACTATAAAGGACTAAAAATAATTGCGTGCATGCACAGTTGGGGCAAATTATGGACAAAAGATACAAAAAGACCAAAAAAAAACCCTCCAGCTGCCACTCCTGAAGAGCCAGGAGCAAAAGCAGGGTACTGCGCATGCCCCCCTGCACACACCACCACCAAGGGGGTGGGCAGACCACCTAAGCCACACCTCGGCCCAACCCCTGGACACACCCCTACCCTCACCCCATGTAAGGGACCTGCTCGCCACCCCCTCTCTCAGGGAGCGAGCAAGGGAACTTGTTGTTTGTTCTCACTCCCCCGTCCTGCAGCATGGACCCCAGTAAAGCCTTGCCTGAATTTCTTGTCTGGCCTCTGATCAATTTCTATTGCTTAAGGAGGCCAAGAGCCCTGGTAGGTATCACAACCAAGGTAATGCCAACATTGATTATGTGGCTGAATGGAGTCTAAATGCAGTGCATTTTCCCCATTTGGAAACTTGAGCCTGAGCGTGGCTAGCTCTGTACTCACCCCACACTCCCCAGTTCCCAGCCCCTCCACCCCCTCACCCATTTGGTTTATCCTTCATGTGTTAAAGTCACACCCCACCAAATTATCTGCTCCCTAAAGAGTCCCTTTCTGTTACTCTTACCTATTTATCTCCCAGGGTGCATAGCAGACTGACTTACATTGAATTCGTGCTCAATATTACTTTTAACAAAGAAAAAGAAAATTTTGTTTTAGCTGTTGATGTAAGGTTATTTCCAACATTCTTTGGTGCAAGTTTCCCATGCTTTCTGGGCTTTCCCAACTAGTATCCAACATTATCCAGAGAGATAATTCATTGGTTCTAATAATATTTGTTGAGTCCAGACTGCATAAATGTTGGAAACACAGATTAAGCAAAGAGTTGTTTCTGTTGTCATAGAGCTTAAGGGCTGTTTGCTATTAATTGTAAATGAGGACACTGTAAATTACAAATGAAGACCAAAAAACGCTGAAGTTTTGGCATTCCATGGGCACACACAAGTACAGCTCTGCATATGGTCAGGATCCATTCCGGTCAGTGTTTAGGCCGTAATTTTTAGAAATGAATTTTTAATATCACTTCTGACCAAATATAGACTCTTTAATTCAAAATATCTACTGCAAAACAGATAAAAACAACACCACTCCTGAAGTCACCTGCAAAGAGAGTGTTTTTAGTATTTTGATTTCTATTATTAGATATAAGCTGAATGGGCCGTGTCAGCCATTTCTGACCACAAGCCGCAGTGCAGATGCAGACCCATGTCCACCGTAAATGCACCCACACAGAAAACATCCTTGGCAGGGACAAAGCCCCAGGCTCTGCTGCCTGGTCTAAGAGTCTCACTCTGTTTCCTGAGGTATGTACTTCGCAAACTAGCCTCAAGAAATACGTTTCAAAGAGAGCTCCCAGACCAAAACTGAAGAAAAGCTTCATACGTCAGAGAGCACAAAAAGTCCTGAGAAGTCCTGCAATTAAAAAAAAAAAAAAAAAAAAAAATCGATTCGGTGTGTAACCCAGGCCTCCCCACATTCATTTCACTATAGGGCCATTTTCCCAAAAGACATGTATAAGTATCCTGAAAAAATAATATTCCAGGGAAGATATTTTTGGAATGCTCTAGTTTAACTTATTCAGATCCTACTCTGATAGGTGGTTTTTTTGCTTTGCTTTTTTGATTGTCATCATAAGAACTTTTTAAATGTATAGAGTTGTCCTAAGTCCATTCTGAACAATTACATCATCTGCTGAGTGGACTACCAAAATTCTATTTTGTCATTTAATAGAGAAAGCAATGCAGATGAGAGGTAACAGTGGCTCTTTACCATCTGAAGAGCCACAGAATGACTACCTGGGCGTGTATGAGGCCTGCAAAGGACTCAGCCCGCAAGCTGACACACAATTCATTGTTCTACCTTCATTTCATATTTATTTTCCTGGTGTTTGTCTTTGCTTTGGCAACCTTAGTTAAATTTCTAATTTTCCAAGATTGCCTGCAGTGAAGTTCTATCCCCGGAGATTGGTTTTTATTAGTCTCTTAAGCAAGTTATACAATTCAAATCACCTCTCTTAGTCCACCCATCTGCTTGTTTTTGCTTTTCTTCCTCTCTGCTGGGTTCGGTGTAGAAATCCTCCAGGCCTCCTCTCGCCCCTCCCTGTCCACTACCCTAAACTCTCCCCCACCGTTCTGTCTATCCTCTCTGTCAGGGACCAGGGGCCCCTTCTGTTCAGATGGCTCCGGGCCCACCTGTACCGGCCCCATCTGTCAGCAACGCAGCCCCAGCATCCCGCAAACCTGGTGGAGGAAATTCTCCTCCGAAGAATTGACGTCACTAGGTGTTCTCCTGAGAGTTGTGCCCTGAAAATTTAGCTACGTTGAGGAAGAATAAAGGGCATTTCAGTGTGGAGTAGAGGCGTTCACCACGTTGGCATTGATAAAATGCTTCTCCCACACAGCATGCATTTCACCATTAGCAACATCACCCAGAAAAAATAAAGGAAAGGAGGAATTGAAAAAGGTAAGATCTTCAGGCTAACTAGAAATGGTAAAATGTTTATATCTTAATGCATAAGAAGATCCAGTGGATAAAATCTATATTCTAAACCTAGCCTGAGCAAACATATTAGCAAGGTTATCCCCTCTTGTCTTCCAATTCAAGCAGTGCAGCAATCTTTTTTGGAAGACATCATTTCATTTTAGTTCCTTGGCCCTATTTGTAAAGATGTCAAGGACTCATAACCCAGAGGAAGCATTTCCTTGAAAGGAAAGTCTATTTCTAATATTTAAAATCTCCAGTCTCCTATAAAATATATATAGTGGGAAAAAAAAAAAAGGTCTACAATTGAAGACTACAGTGAGGCTTGGCTACTTTTTCTTGCCTGAAATTTGATTCACATTCAACTCAGATATATGTGTTGATTTAGAGCCTGAAGTGCCAAGAGGAGAACAGAATGGGCGCAGCCAGCCACTGTGGAGTGCATTTTGTGCCAGGACTGAACAAGCTCTAAAATATGTTGATGGCCCCTGAAATTCATACGTTAGAGCTCCTGATGTCCACGCGGCCTCTAGTTCTGATGTTGCCTTGCCTGCTGCCTGAGCGCAAAGCACTGCAGCGACCCTGTTTATCTGGCCCCCGCACAACGTTGTCAAGACACATTTCCATTTTCCAAGTGACTGCTGCCACTGGGCCACAGTCTGTGCTCATTTCTCGAGTAGCTAAACCCTTTGACACTGTGGTTTTTAATTAAAATTACATTAAAGTTAATCAACCAGAAAGAGGCCGCTGTAGAAGGCAGGTTTGATTGCAACCTGCGAAGGGCACAGAGGCTGCCAACTTGCTAAAGATGTGCCTGCAGATGCCAATCTGCCGGCGTGAGCCCCACAGTTACAGAGCCGCTGCCGAGGGGTCAGGTCTGCTGGCGTTTTCCCTGGGACTCAAACAGCCCTGCGACAGCAGCAGCTCGGCAAAGAGTGAAAAAGCAGACAAGCCTCTGCAAAGTGCACCATCCCCACACCTCTGCTGCTGCCCCGACCACTGATGTGAAACTCACATCCCAATTGTTTCATCTCCAGACATAGCTGGGCTCCACAAGGAGCCATAGGTTTGTTGTCTGGGGAGGCTCCTCAACATTCCGTCTTCTACAGGCTGGGTTTCTGGCATATGGGGCTGTGTTTGGTTTGCTCTGTTTTGAAAGGGACAGAGGAGATACTTGAATGCTCCAGGATGCCTTGTTTCTCTCCAGGCTCTTTGCAAAAGGGCTTCATTGGAAAATGACAACCCAGCATTACCTTAATAAGCTGAACCAAGAGACTATGAAATAAAACTTCACATCTAGGATTTGTTATTTCACACCTACTGAATGTGGCAGTGGTGTTGAGCTGCAAATTTAAATTTTATTTTTGTTCCATTCTTCTAGGATTAATTTACATCATATACCCAGGCCTTACCAAAGTACCTGACACTTGGTAAGAGTTTGGTTAGTTTTCAATAAATGAATGAATGAGTGAAGAAAAGAGTGCATTGTTTATCACAATTACCTACGCTTTTTTCTAAAGCTATAAAACCGACATTAGTACAAAAAGCCAGGTATCATTTTATCTTGAGTGCCCACTCTGATCTCTTGGAAATTGCTGCCTAAGTCACTGTGTTGAGAAAGATTCTGAGGCAGTATCCTGGTAATCGAGTGGAGAGTGAGCTCAGTCAAAGCTCTGAACAAGATATCCTTGTTCTAAGGCATGGGGAGCAATATCAAGATTATGTCAGAATTCTGTGGTTGCTTCGAAGTAAACTGACAAAGCCTCTTGGGATGATTTACAAGGAAAGAATGAACTTCAAAGAGGAAAAGTAACTAACTTTACTGAGCCTCAAGCTCTCATCAAAAGCTGGCAAAAAAATTTATGTTATAGATCCCTGAGTGGACTCCTGAGTCCAGCAGCTGGTTCTGACCCAGACCTTGGTCCTGTAATCACCACCCATGTCCTGCGCAGGGTCTGCCCGAGTGCTTTGCTCAGCAGCAAGTGTCTTGAGGCAGCTGAGCCCCAGGTGCCATATACATCCTAACTGTGAACATTAATGACTGACAAAGTTTCTCCCTATAAAAAGCTATTTATAAAAATAGCTGTTTTCTCTTCTCTAACAGAAGGAGAAATAACCCTGCAATGAGCTCTTTTTCTGCTTCTCTGACCAGCTTACTTAAGATTTCCTTTCTTTGTTTTGTTATTTTTTAACATCTTTATTGGAGTATAATTGCTTTACAATCTTGTGTTAATTTCTGCTCTATAACAAAGTGAATCAGCTATATGTATACATATATCCCCATATCCCCTCCCTCTTGTGTCTCCCTCCCTGCCTCCCTATCCCACCCCTCTAGGTGGTCACAAAGCACCAAGCTGATCTCCCGGCGCTATGCAGCTGCTTCCCACTAGCTATCTATTTTACATTTGGTAGTGTATATATATCAGTGCTACTCTTTCACTTTGTTCCAGCTTACCCTTCCCCCTTCCCGTGTCCTCAAGTCCATTCGCTACCTCTGCATCTTTATTCCTGTCCAGCCCCTAGGTTCATCAGAACCATTTTTTTTTTTAGATTCCATATATATGTGTTAGAATACAGTGTTAGAATACAGTATTTGTTTTTCTCTTCCTGACTTATTTCACTCTCTATGACAGACTCTAAGTCCATCCACCTCACTACAAATAGTTCAATTTCGTTTTTTTTTAATATCTTTATTGGAGTATAATTGCTTTACAATGGTGTGTTAGTTTCTGCTTTATAACAAAGTGAATCAGTTATACATATACATATGTTCCCATATCTCTTGCCTCTTGCGTCTCGCTCCCTCCCACCCTCCCTATCCCACCCCTCTAGGTGGTCACAAACCACCTCGCTGATCTCCCTGTGCTATGCGGCTACTTCCCACTAGCTATCTATTTTATGTTTGGTAGTGTATATATGTCCATGCCACTCTCTCACTTTGTCACAGCTTACCCTTCCCCCTCCCCATATCCTCAAGTCCACGCTCTAGTAGGTCTGTATCTTTATTCCTGTCTTACCCCTAGGTTCTTCATGACATTTTTTTTTCTTAGATTCCATATATATGTGTTAGCATATGGTATTTGTCTTTCTCTTTCTGACTTACTTCACTCTGTATGACAGACTCTGGGTCCATCCACCTCACTACAAATAACTCAATTTCATTTCTTTTTATGGCTGAGTAATATTCCATTGTATGTATGTGCCACATCTTCTTTATCCATTCATCTGTTGATGGACACTTAGGTTATTACCACCTCCTGGCTATTGTAAATAGAGCTGCAATGAACATTTTTGTACATGACTCTTTTTGAATTATGGTTTTCTCAGGGTATATGCCCAGTAGTGAGATTGCTGGGTCGTATGGTAGTTCTATTTTTGTTTTTTTAAGGAACATCCATACTTCTCCATAGTGGCTGTATCAATTTACATTCCCACCAACAGTGCAAGAGAGTTCCCTTTTCTCCACACCCTCTCCAGCATTTATTGTTTGTAGACTTTTTTTTTTTGTGGTACATGGGCCTGTCACTGCTGTGGCCTCTCCCGCTGCGGAACACAGGCTCTGGACGTGCAGGCCCAGCGGCCCTGGCCCACGGGCCCAGCCACTCCGCGTCATGTGGGATCCTCCCAGACCGGGGCACGAACCCGTGTCCCCTGCATTGGCAGGCGGACTCTCAACCACTGTACCACCAGGGAAGCCCTATTGTTTGTAGACTTTTTCATGATGGCTATTCTGACTTGCCTGAGGTGATACCACATTGTAGTGTTAATTTGCATTTCTCTAATAATTAGTGAAATTGAGCATCCTTTCATGTGTTTGATGGCAATCTGTATATCTTCGTTGGAGAAATGTCTATTTAGACCTTCTGCCTGTTTTTGGATTGGAATGTTTGTTTTTTTTGATATCGAGCTGCTTGTATATTTTGGCGATTAATCTTTTGTCAGTTACATCGTTTGCAAATATTTTCTCCCATTCTGGGGGTTGTCTTTTTTGTCTTGTTTATGGTTTCCTTTGCTGTGCAAAAGCATTTAAGTTTCATTAGGTCCCATTTGTTTATTTTTGTTTTTATTTCCATTTCTCTAGGAGGTAGGTCAAAAAAGATCTTGCTGTGATTATGTCATAGAGTGTTCTGCCTATGTTTTCCTCTAAGAGTTTTATAGTGTCTGGCCTTACATTTAGGTCTTTAATTTATTTTGAGTTTATTTTTGTGTATGGTGTTAGGAAGTGTTCTAATTTCATTCTTTTACATGTAGCTATCCAGTTTTCCTAGCACCACTTATTGAAGAGGCTGTCTTTTCTCCACTGTATACTCTTGCTTCCTTTATCAAAGATAAGGTGACCATATGTGCATGGATTTATCTCTGGGCTTTCTATCCTGTTCCATTGAACTATATTTCTGCTTTTAGCCCAGTACCATACTGCCTTGATTACTGTAGCTTTGTAGTATAGTCTGAAGTCCAGAAGCCTGATCCCTCCAGCTCCGTTTTTCCTTCTCAAGATTGCTTTAGGCTCCAGGAGAAGATGGCAGAAGACTAAGACGTGGAGATCACATTCCTCCCCACAGATACATCAGTAATACATCTACACGTGGAACTGCTCCTATAGAACAGCCACTGATCTCTGGCAGAAGACCTCAGACCTCCCAAAAGGCAAGAAACTCCCCACGTACCTGGGAAGTGCAAAAGAAAAAACAGAAACGAAAGAATAGGGACGGGACCTGCACCAGTGGGAGGGAGCTGTGAAGGAGGAAAGGTTTCCACACACTAGAAGCCCCTTCACAGTCAGAGACTGTGGGTGGCAGAGGGGGAAGTTTCAGAGCCACGGAGGACAGTGCAGCAACACGGGTGCAGAGGGCAAACTTGAGAGATTCCCGAACAGAGGATCGGTGCCGACCAGCACTCACCAGCCCGAGAGGCTTGTCTGCTCACCTGCCGGTATGGGCAGGGGCCGCGAGCTGAGTCTCGGACATCGGTCAGATGCCGGGAGAGGACGGGGGTTGGCAGCGTGAGCACAGCCTGAAGGGGTTAGTGCACCACAGCTAGACGGGAGGGAGTCTGGGAGAAGTCTGGAGCTGCCGAAGAGACAAGAGACTTTTTCTTGCCTCTTTGTTTACAGGTGCGAGAGGAGAGGGGATTAAGAGCGCTGCTTAAAGGAGCTCCAGTGACGGGCGTGAGCCGCGGCTATCAATGCGGACCCCAGAGACGGGCATGAGACGCTAAGGCTGCTGCTGCAGCCACCAAGAAGCCCGTGTGCAAGCACAGGTCACTCTCCACGCCACCCCACCCGGGAGCCTGTGCAGCCCACCACTGCCAGGGTCCCGTAACCTAGGGACAACTTCCCCGGAAGAACGCTCGGCGTGCCTCAGTTGGTGCAACATCAGGTTGGCCTCTGCTGCCACAGGCTCTCCCAACATCCGCACCCTTCCCTCCCCACAGCCTGAGTGGCCCAGAGCCCCCAAATCAGCGGCTCCTTTAGGCTGCCCTGTCTGAGCAAAGAACAGACGTCCTCAGGTGACCTACAAGCAGAGGCGGGTCCAAATCCAAAGTTGAACCCCAGGAGCTGTGCAAAAAAAGAAGAGAAAGGGAAATCTCTCCCAGCAGCCTCAGGAGAAGAGGATTAACCTCCACAATCAACTTGATGTACCCTGCAACTGTGGAATATATGAATAGACAACGAATCATCCCAAATTGAGGAGGTGGACTTTGGGAGAAAGACAGATTATTTTTCCCCTTTTCCACTTTTTGTGAATGTGTATGTGTATGCTTCTGTGTGAGATTTTGTCTGTATCACTTTGCTTTCACTATTTGTCCTAGGGTTCTGACCGTCCAGTTTCTTTTTCTTTTTTTTTTTTTGTGGTACGTGGGCCTCTCACTGTTGTGGCCTCTCCCGTTGCGGAGCACAGGCTCCGGACGCACAGGCTCAGCAGCCATGGCTCACGGGCCCAGCCGTTCTGTGGCATGTGGGATCTTCCCTGATCAGGGCACAAACCCGTGTCCCCGGCACCGACAGGCGGACTCTCAACCACTGCGCCACCAGGGAAGCCCTTATTTTTTGATTCTTAAAATTTTTTTCTTAATAATTATTCTTTATTTTAATTATTTTATTTTATCTTATTTTATTTTATCCTCTTTCTTTCTTTCTATTTTTTCTCCCTTTTATTCTGAGCCATGTGGAGGACAGGCTGTTGGGCTCCAGCCAGGCTTCAGGGCTGTGCCACTGAGGTGGGAGACCCAAATTCAGGACACTGGTCCACAAGAGACCTCCCAGCTCCACATAATATCAAATGGCAAAAATCTCTCAGAGATCTCCATCTCAACACCAAGACCCAGCTTCACTCACTGACCAGCAAGCTACAGTGCTGGACACCCTATGCCAAACAACTAGCAAGACAGGAACACAGCCCCATCCATTAGCAGAGAGGCTGCCTAAAATCATAATAAGGCCACAGACACCCCAAAACACACCAACAGATGTGGACCTGCCCACTAGAAACACAAGATCCAGCCTCATCCACCAGAACACAGGCACGAGTCCCCTACACCAGGAAACCTACACAACCCACTGAACCAACTTTAGCCACTGGAGACAGACACCAAAAACAACAGGAACTATGAACCTGCAGCCTGCGAAAAGGAGACCCAAAACACAGTAAGATAAGCAAAATGAGAAGACAGAAAAACACACAGCAGATGAGGAGCAAGATAAAAACCCACCAGACCTAACAAATGAAGAGGAAATAGGCAGTCTACCTGAAAAAAAATTCAGAATAATGATAGTAAACATGATCCAAAATCTTCGAAATAGAATGGAGAAAATCCAAGAAACGTTTAACAAGGACCTAGAAGAACTAAAGAGCAAACAAACAGTGATGAACAACACAATAAATGAAATTGAAAATTCTCTAGAAGGGATCAATAGCAGAATAACTGAGGCAGAAGAACAGATAAGAGACCTGGAAGATAAAATAGTGGAAATAGTTACTGCGGAGCAGAATAAAGAAAAAAGAATGAAAAGAACTGAGGACAGTCTCAGAGACCTCTGGGAAAACATTAAATGCACCAACATTCGAATTATAAGGGTTCCAGAAGAAGAAGAGAAACAGAAAGGGACTGAGAAAATATTTGAAGAGATTATAGTTGAAAACTTCCTTAATATGGGAAAGGAAATAGTTAATCAAGTCCTGGAAGCACAGAGAGTCCCATACGGGATAAATCCAAGGAGAAACACGCCAAGACACATATTAATCAAACTATCAAAAATTAAATACAAAGAAAACATATTAAAAGCAGCAAGGGGAAAACAACAAATAACACACAAAGGAATCCCCATTATGTTAACAGCTTATCTTTCCGTAGAAACTCTGCAAGCCAGAAGGGACTGGCAGGACATATTTAAAGTGATGAAGGAGAAAAACCTACAACCAAGACTACTCTACTCAGCAAGAATCTCATTCAGATTTGAAGGAGAAATTAAAACCTTTACAGACAAGCAAAAGCTGAGAGAGTTCAGCACCACCAAACCAGCTTTACAACAAATGCCAAAGTAACTTCTCTAGGCAAGAAACAAAAGAGAAAGAAAAGACTTACAATAATAAACCCAAAACAATAAAGTAAATGGGAATGGGAACATATTATCAATAATTCCCTTAAATATAAATGGATTAAGTTCTCTCACCAAAAGACACAGACTAGCTGAATGGATACAAAAACAAGACCCGTATATATCTGTCTACAAGAGACCCACTTCAGACCTAGGGACACATACAGACTGAAAGTGAGGGGATGGAAAAAGATATTCCATGCAAATGGAAATCAAAGGAAAGCTGGAGTAGCAATTCTCATATCAGAAAAGATAGACTTTAAAATAAAGACTATTACAAGAGACAAAGAACAATACTACATAATGATCAATCCAAGAAGATATAACAATTGTAAATATTTATGCACCCAACATAGGAGCACCTCAATACATAAGGCAAATACTAACAGCCATAAAAGGGGAAATGGACAGTAACACAATCATAGTAGGTGATTTTAACACACGATTTTCACCAATGGACAGATCATCCACAATGAAAATAAATAAGGAAACACAAGCTTTAAATAATACATTAAACAAGATGGACTTAATTGATATTTATAGGACATTCCATCCAAAAAACACAATACCTATTTCTCAAAGGTGCTCATGGAACATTTTCCAGGAGAGATCATATATTGGGTCACAAATTTAGCCTTGGTAAATTTAAGAAAACTGAAATTGTATCAGGTATCTTTTCTGACTACAATGCTATGAGACTAAATATCAATTACAGGAAAAGATCTGTAAAAACTACAAACACATGGAGGTTAAACAATACGCTACTTAATAACGAAGTGATCACTGAACAAATCAAAGAGGAAATCAAAAAATACTTAGAAACAAATGACAATGGAGACACGACGACCCAAAACCTATGGGATGTAGAAAAATCAGTTCTAAGAGGGAAGTTTATAGCAATACAATCCTAACTTAAGAAACACAAAACATCTCAAATAGACAACTTAACCTTGCAACTACAGCAATTAGAGAAAAAAGAACAAAAAAACCCCCAAAGTTAGCAGAAGGAAAGAACTCATAAAGATCAGATCAGAAATAAATGAAAAAGAAATGAAGGAAACGATCGCAGAGATCAATAAAACGAAAAGCTGGTTCTTTGAGAAGGTAAACACAATTGATAAACCATTAGCCAGACTCATCAAGAAAAAAAGGGAGAAGACTCAGTTCAATAGAATTAGAAATGAAAAAGGAGAAGTAACAACTGACACTGCAGAAATACAAAAGATCATGAGAGATACTACAAGCAACTCTATGTCAATAAAATGGAGAACCTGGAAGAAATATGACAAATTCTTAGAAATGTACAACCTGCCGATACAGAACCAGGAAGAAATAGAAAATATGAACAGACCAATCACAAGCACTGAAATGGAAACTGTGATTAAAAATCTTCCAACAAACAAAAGCCCAGGACCAGATGGCTTCACAGGCGAATTCTATCAAACATTTAGAGAAGAGCTAACACCTATCCTTCTCAAACTCTTCCAAAATATAGCAGAGGGCAGAACACTCCCAAACTCTTTCTATGAGGCCACCATCACCCTGATACCAAAACCAGACAAGGATGTCACAAAGAAAGAAAACTACAGGCCAATATCACTGATGAATACAGATGCAAAAATCCTCAACAAAATACTAGCAAACAGAATCCAACAGCACATTAAAAGGATCATACACCATGATCAAGTGGGGTTTATTCCAGGAATGCAAGGATTCTTCAATATACGCAAATCAATCAACGTGATACACCATATTAACAAATTGAAGGAGAAAAACCATATGATCATCTCAATAGATACAGAGAAAGCTTTTGACAAAATTCAACACCCATTTATGATAACAACCCTGCAGAAAGTAGGCATAGAGGGAACTTTCCTCAACATAATAATGGCCATATATGACAAACCCACAGCCAACATCGTCCTCAATGGTGAAAAACTGAAACCATTTCCACTAAGATCAGGAAAAGACAGGTTGCCCACTCTCACCACTCTTATTCAACATAGTTTTGGAAGTTTTAGCCACAGCAATCAGAGAAGAAAAGGAAATAAAAGGAATCCAAATTGGAAAAGAAGAAGTAAAGCTGTCACTCTTTGCAGATGACATGATACTATACATAGAGAATCCTAAAGATGGTACCAGAAAACTGCTAGAGCTAATCAATGAATTTGGTAAAGTAGCAGGATACAAAATTAATGCACAGAAATCTATGGAATTCTCATATACTAATGATGAAAAATCTGAACGTGAAACTAAAAAAACACTCCCATTTACCATTGCAACAAAAAGAATAAAATACCTAGGAACAAACCTACCAAAGGAAATTAAAAACCTGTATGCAGAAAATTATAAGACACTGATGAAAGTAGTTAAAGATGATACAAATAGATGGAGATATACACCAAGTTCTTGGATTGGAAGAATCAATATTGTGAAAATGACTCTACTACCCAAATCAATCTACAGATTCAATGCAATGCCTAAGAAATTAACACTGGCATTTTTCACAGAACTAGCACAAAAAATTTCACAATTTGTATGGAAACATAAAAGACCCCAAATAGCCAAAACAATCTTGAGAACAAAAAATGGAGCTGGAGGAATCAGGCTCCCTGACTTCAGACTATACTACAAAGCTACAGTAATCAAGGCAGTATGGTACTGCCCTAAAAACAGAAATATAGATCAATGGAACAGGATAGAAAGCCCAGAGGTAAACCCATGCACATATGGTCACCTTATCTTTGATAAAGGAGACAAGAATATACAGTGGAGAAAAGACAGCCTCTTCAATAAGTGTTGCTGGGAAAACTGGACAGGTACATATAAAAGTACGAAATTAGAACACTCCCTAACAAAATACAAAAAAATAAACTCAAAATGGAGTAAAGACCTAAATGTAAGGCCAGACACTATAAAACTCTTAGAGGAAAACATAGGCAGAACATTCTATGACATAAATCACAGCAAGATCCTTTTTGACCCACCTCCTAGAGAAATGGAAATAAAAATAAACAAATAGGACCTAATGAAACTTAAAAGCTTTTGCACAGCAAAGAAAACTATAAACAAGACCAAAAGACAACCCTCAGAATGGGAGAAAATATTTGCAAATGAAGCAACTGACAAAGGATTAATCTCCAATATTTACAAGCAGCTCATGCAGCTCAATAACAAAAAATCAAACACCCAATCCAAAAATGGGCAGAAGACTTAAATAGACAACTCTACAAAGAAGATATACAGATTGCCAACAAACACATGAAAGAATGCTCAACCTCATTAATCATTAGAGAAATGTAAATCAAAACTACAATGAGATATCATCTCACACTGGTCAGAATGGCCATCATCTAAAAATCTAGAAACAATAAATGCTGGAGAGGGTGTGGAGAAAAGGGAACCATCTTGCACTGTTGGTGGGAATGTAAATTGATAAAGCCACTATAGAGAACAGTATGGAGGTTCCTTAAAAAACTCAAAATAGAACTACCATATGACCCAGCAATCCCACTACAGGGCATATACCCTAGAAAACCGTAATTCAAAAAGAGTCATGTACCAAAATCTTCATTGCAGCTCTATTTACAATAGCCAGGACATGGAAGCAACCTAAATATCCATCAACAGATGAATGGATAAAGAAGATTTGGCACATATATACAATGGAATATTACTCAGCCATAAAAAGAAACGAAATTGAATTATTTACAGTGAGGTGGATAGACCTAGAGTCTGTCATACAGAGTGAAGTAAGTCAGAAGGAGAAAAACTAATACCGTATGCTAACACATATATATGGATTCTAAGAGAAAAAAAATGTCATGAAGAACCTGGGGTAAGATGGGGATAAAGGCACAGACCTACTAGAGCATGAACTTGAGGATATGGGGAGGGGGAAGGGTAAGCTGTGACAAAGTGAGAAAGTGCCACGGACATATATACACTACCAAATGTAAAACAGATAGCTAGTGGGAAGCAGCCGCATAGCACAGGGAGATCAGCTAGGTGGTTTGTGACCACCTAGAGGGATAGGATAGGGAGGGTGGCAGGGAGGGAGATGCAAGAGGGAAGAGATATGGGAACATAAGTATATGTATAACTGATTCTCTTTGTTATAAAGCAGAAACTAACACACCGTTGTAAAGCAATTATACTCCAATAAAGATGTTTAACAAAAAAAAAGATTGCTTTGGCTATTCAGGGTTTATTGTGTTCCATACAAATTGTGAAATTTTTTGTTCTAGTTCTGCGAAAAATGCCATTGGTAGTTTGATAGGGATTGCATTGAATCTGTAGATTGCTTTGGATAGTACAGTCATTTTCACAATGTTGATTCTTTCAATCCAAAAACATGGTATCTGTTTGTATCATCTTTAATTTCTTTCATCAGCATCTTATAATTTTCTGCATACAGGTCTTTTACCTCCTTAGGTAGGTTTATTCCTAGATATTTTATTCTTTTTGTTGCAGTGGTAAATGGGAGTGTTTCCTTAATTTCTCTTTCAGATTTTTCGTTGTTAGTGTATAGGAATGCAAGAGACTTCTGTGCATTAATTTTGTATCCTGCTACTTTACCAAATTCATTGATTAGCTCTAGTAGTTTTCTAGTAGCATCTTTAGGGTTTTCTATGTATAGTATCATGTCATCTGCAAAGAGTGACAGCTTTATTTCTTCTTTTCCAATTTGGATTCCTTTTATTTCTTTTTCTTCTCTGATTGCTGTGGCTAAAACTTCCAAAACTATGTTGAATAAGAGTGGTGAGAGTGGGCAATCTTGTCTTACTCCTCATCTGAGAGGAAATGCTTTCAGTTTTTCACCATTGGGAACGTTGTTGGCTGTGGGTTTGTCATATATGGCCTTTATTATGTTAAGATAGGTTCCCTCTATGGCTACTTTCTGGAGAGTTTTTATCATAAATGGGTGTTGAATTTTGTCAAAAACCTTTTCTGCATCTATTGAGATTATCATATAGTTTTATCATTTAGTTTGTTAATATGGTGTATCGTATTGACTGACCTGCATATATTGAAGAATCCTTGCATTCTTGGGATAAAACCCACTTGATCACAGTGTATGATCCATTTAATATGCTGCTGGATTCTGTTTACTAGTATTTTGTTGAGGATTTTTGCATCTATGTTCATCAGTGACATTGGCCTGTAATTTTCTTTTTTTGTGACATCTTTGTCTAGTTTTGGTATCAGGGTGATGGTGGCCTCATAGAATGAGTTTGGGAGTGCTCCTCCCTCTGCTGTACTTTGGAAGAGTGTGAGAAGGATAGGTGTTAGCTCTTCTCTAAATGTTTGATAGAATTCGCCTGTGAAGCCATCTGGTCCTGGGCTTTTGTTTGTTGGAAGATTTTTAATCACACTTTCAGTGCTTGTGATTGGTCTGTTTATATTTTCTATTTCTTCCCGGTTCAGTCTTGGAAGGTTGTGCTTTCCTAAGAATTTGTCCATTTCTTTCAGGTTGTCTATCTTATTGACATATAGTTGCTTGTAGTAATATTTTATTGGCATTTTATTGGCATATAGTTGCTTGTAGTAATCTCTCATGATCCTTTGTATTTCTGCAGTGTCAGTTGTAAATTCTCCTTTTTCATTTCTAATTCTATTGATTTGAGTCTTCTCCCTTTTTTTCTTGATGAGTCTGGCTAATGGTTTATCAATTTTGTTTATTCTCTCAAAGAACCAGCTTTTTGTTTTATTCATCTTTGCTACTGTTTCCTTCATTTCTTTTTCATTTATTTCTGATCTGATCTTTATGACTTCTTTCATTCTGCTAACTTTGGGGGGGTTTTGTTCTTCTTTCTCTAACTGCTTTAGGTTAGGTTGTTTATTTGAGATTTTCCTTGTTTCTTGATGTAGGATTGTATTGCTATAAACTTCCCTCTTAGAACTACTTTTGCTGCATCCCACAGGTTTTGGGTCATTGTGTTTTCATTGTCATTTGTTTCTAGGTATTTTTTGATTTCCTCTTTGAGTTCTTCAGTTATCTCTTGATTATTTAGTAGCATATTGTTTAGCTTCCATGTGTTTGTATTTTTTACATTTTTTTCCTGTAATTGATATCTAGTCTCATAGCATTGTAGTCAGAACAGATACTTGATGAGATTTCAATTTTCTTAAATTTATCAAGGCTTGATTTGTGATCCAAGATATGATCTGTCCTGGAGAAGGTTCCCTGAGCACTTGAGAATAAAGTGTATTCTGTTTTTTTGGATGGAATGTCCTGTAAATATCAATTAAGTCCATCTTGTTTAATGTATCATTTAAATTTTAAATTTATTTATTTATTTTATTTTTGGCTGCACTGGGTCTTTGTTGCTGCATGTGGGCTTTTCTCTAGTTGAGGTGAGCAGGGGCTACTCTTTGTTGCAGTGCACAGGCTTCTCATTTTGGTGGCTTCCTTTGTTGCAGATCATGGGCTCTATGCATGTGGGCTCAGTAGTTGTGGCTCGTGGCCTCCAGAGCACAGGCTTGGTAGTTGAGTGCACGGGCTTAGTCGCTCTGTGGCATGTGCGATCTTCCCAGACTAGAGCTTGAACCCTGCATTGGCAGGCAGACTCTTAACCACTGCACCACCAGGGATGCCCTAATGTATCATTTAAAGCTTGTGTTTCCTTATTTATTTTCATTTGGATGATCTGTCCATTGGTGAAAGTGGGGTGTTAAAGTCCCCTACTATGGTTGTGTTATTGTCAATTTCCCTTTTTATGGCTGTTAGCATTTGCCTTATGTATTGAGGTGCTCCTCTGTTGGGTGCATAAATATTTACAATTGTTATATCTTCTTGGATTGATCATTATGTAGTGTCCTTCTTTGTCTGTTGTAATAGTCTTTATTTTAAAGTCTATCTTTTCTGATATGAGAATTGCTACTCCAGCTTTCTTTTGATTTCCATTTGCATGGAATATCTTTTTCCATCCCCTCACTTTCAGTTTGTATGTGTCCCTAGGTCTGAAGTGGGTCTCTTGTAGACAGCATATATATGGGTCTTGTTTTTGTATCCATTCAGCCAGTCTATGTCTTTTGGTTGGACCATTTAATCCATTTACATTTAAGGTAATTTTCGATATGTATGTTCCTATTACCATTTTCTTAATTGTTTTGGGTTTGTCATTGTAGGTCTTTTCCTTCTCTTGTGTTTCCTGCCTAGAGAAGTTCCTTTAGCATTTGTTGTAAAGCTGGTTTGGTGGTGCTGAATTCTCTTAACTTTTGCTTGTCTGTAAAGGTTTTAATTTCTCTGTCAAATCTGAATGAGATCCTTGCTGGGTAGAGTAATATTGGTTGTAGGTGTTTCCCTTTCATCACTTTAAATATGTCCTGCCACTCCCTTTTGGCTTGCAGAGTTTCTGCTGAAAGATCAGCTGTTAACCTTATGGGGATTCCCTTGTATGTTATTTTTTGCTTTTCCCTTGCTGCTTTTAATATTTTTTCTTTGTATTTAATTTTTGATAGTTTGATTAATATGTGTCTTGGCATGTTTCTCCTTGGATTTATTCTGTATGGGACTCTTTGTGCTTCCTGGACTTGATTGACTATTTCCCTTCCCCTGTTAGGGAAGTTTTCAATTATAATCTCTTCAAATATTTTTTCATATCCTTTCTTTTTCTCTTCTTCTTCTGGCCCTATAATTCGAATGTTGGTACATTTAATGTTGTCCTAGAGGTCTATGAGACTGTCCTCAATTCTTTGCTTTTTTTTTTTTCTTTATTCTGCCCTGCAGTAGCTATTTCCACTATTTTATCTTCCAGGTCACCTATCCATTCTTCTGCCTCAGTTATTCTGCTATTGATTTCCTCTAGAGTATTTTTAATTTCATTTATTGTGTTTTTCATCATTGTTTGTTTGCTCTTTATTTCTTCTAGGTCCTTGTTAAATGTTTCTTGTATTTTCTCCATTCTATTTCCAAGATGTTGGATCATCTTTACTATCATTACTCTGAATTCTTTTTCAGGTAGACTGTCTATTTCCTCTTCATTTGTTTGGTCTGGTAGGTTTTTACCTTGCTTCCTCATGTGCTGTGTATTTCTCTGTCTTCTCATGTTGTTTAACTTACTTTGTTTGGGGTCTCCTTTTCACATGCTGCAGGTTTGTAGTTCCCATTGTTTTTGGTGTCTGCCCCCAGTGAGTGAGGTTGGTTCAGTGGGTTGTGTAGGCTTCCTGGTGGTGGGGACTCATGTCTATGTTCCGGTGGATGAGGCTGGATCTTGTCTTTCTGGTGGGCAAGGCCACATCCAGCAGTGTGTTTTCGTGTGTCTGTGAACTTATTGTGATTTTAGGCAGCCTCTCACCTAATGGGTGGGGTTGTGTTCCTGTCTTGCTAGTTGTTTGGTATGGCGCATCCAGCACTGGAGCTTGATGGCCATTGGGTGGAGCGGGGTCTTAGCGTTGAGACAGAGATCTATGGGAGATCTCTCGCCAATTGATATTACGTGGGACCAGGAGGTCTCTGGTGGTCCAGTGTCCTGATCTCAGCTCTTCCACCTCAGAGGCTCAGGCCTGACACCAGGCCAGAGCACCAAGACCCTGTCAGCCACATGGCCAGGTACATGGGGATTTTCTTGTCTTTTGGGAAGTCTGTGGTCTTCTGCCAGCGTTCAGTATGTGTTCTGTAGGAGTTGTTCCACACGTATATGTATTTTTGATGTATTTGTGGGGTGGAAGGTGATCTCTACGTCTTACTCCTCTGCCATCTTGAAGGTCCCCCTGCAGCAGGAGACTCCACTGAAGATGCCAAGCTCCACAAGAGCTAGAGGTGCAGAGGCATATTTTTCAGAGTGTTTGCGGCTTGCTTTTTTTATCCTTTTCCTTTGTGCTTTGTCTAGTTTTACTTGTTCACAGGGTGCTTCATGCAGTGGCATTGCACCCGGCACTTCAGATCAGAGTGCCTAGTGAGAAATTATGAGGTGAGAGCTTGAGATTCAGTGTAGAACCAGACAGATCTGTCCCTCATTTCATGGAGCACACTTTGTCTAAATCAGTCTGCTGGAATTTTCCTCAAACTTCATTTCCTTTGGAGGAAAATGTCCAGGTAATTCATGCAAAAAGTAGCTCTTCTTTTGTGCTTGGTTTGGTTTCACTTGCCTTTAGGGAGCCTGTGCAGAGGCCTTGCACCTTATACGTTGGATTAGGGTTCCCAGCACAGAGCCACTGCACCTGATGCCTCGGCTTGGTGGGTCTGCATGGATACTGCAATTCAAGATGGCAGCCATGGGTTGTGTGCCTATTTCCTTTCTTTGAATGTAACCATGATGACTGGAGCTACAGTAGCTATCTTGTGACCATGAGGCACAAGCACCAAGACCAAACTAAAAAGAAATTCTGAGACTGAGATGCAGAAGGATGGAAAAGAATTTGGAGCTTTAAAGACATTTTTTAAACTGTTGCCCTAAAACTGGAATCTCTAGATTCCTTGCTATGTGAAATAACTAAATGTCATAGTGCTTAAGCCACTGTTAGTTGAGGAATCTTTTACTTGCAGCTAAAAGCTTTCTAATTGATATAGAGGTCTTGTATTCCACCACAGAGAATAAAACCTCCCAATTTCATTCCTTCCACTTTAACATTTTAATCATGTGACATCTTTGTGTTTGCAGTATATCAAAAATGTGTCTGTTCCTTGTAGAAGTCCTTAACAGGGAAACATATCAAAGGTTAGCTTTTCTTGCCTGGTCAGATTTTTGGAGTAATATCTCTCCTTTGGCCTCTGTGAGACCTCTACAAAAATTTCCCCAGTCAATATTTCAGTGTTTTCTCCTCTAGCTTTAAATCAAGCAGGAGTTCTCTTGTCCACTAGAATGCAGTTTTCCCATGAGAAAGTGAACACTTGTTTGGTGTTTGTCCATGGATGAACCAATCAGATCATTCCCTGATGTTTGGGAAAAGACAATAAAGAGGCTGAGGACATAGGCTGATTAGGTGGACAGGCTGAGGTCCATGATGAAAAAAGAAAGATGAGGCTGAGGCTGCCACCAGCAACCTCTGCCAGCCCCATTAGTGCTCCTGGAAAGATCTTGAGTCCCTACTACTCACATATGCCAGCCATAGAATTGTCTGCAAAGGTGGCCAATTCTGCCACTTACACTGACAGACTGCATATAAAAATACCCACCTACATGCTTTTCACAAGCGATATTTCTAGGGAATAAAGACACAGAAAAATTGAAAACGAAAGAATGTAAAGAGATAGACCACACAAATACTAAGCATAAGAAAGTGGAAGTCACTGTAGGAGACAGGATGTTAAATTATAAATTCAGCTGGGGTGCTCAGATATGGTAAGTCTGAGCACCCCAGCTGAATACTCTGTAAGTGTCCAGGAGGTGCCTGCACTTGCTCCAACGACTGGAGCAAAGGGCAGTGTGTGCTCTGGGACGACCCTTCCCCGGCCTTGGCCCTGGAGGAGGTTGACGCTCCATCAGCCAGTTGAGAAGGAAGCAGAGAAGCAGCCATTCTTTCCTCCCTAAAGATAGCTGGCCTGTCTGCTACTGTCCTAGCTGTCGGTTGAGAGGGTGAGGGAACAAGGAAAACTCTTGTTTTTGATGAAAATTGAGAGGAAGTTTAAAGTATTGATTAATACTATAAAATAAAATACAACACAATAACACAAAAATCCACCAGGTCACTATAAATAGACCCCCAAACATTCAATGGTGTCAAATATAAAGTTGCATCACCGGAATGTTAATAATATGGTGAGAGTGAGTCTGCACAGCTAAACTGTTGACAGTTCCGTGGGCTTGTGTCACGCCTGAATTTGTGCTACTGCGTGGTATTCGTTGGGTGTCACGGTTGGGATTCTTTAGAACAGCAGATGCTAAGGTGGAATGTGGGGTACAAGGTATTTATTAGAGTCATGATAAACACATACCAAAAGGAGGGGAAGGAAACAGGATTGGGCAGAGAGAGAGATGGCAAACTGGGAAGCAGGCCTGACGGAGCCTCACCAACCTCCTGGGTCTCTGGCTGTCAGCACTGTCCAGTGTTGGGCTGGGATGCTGAGGCCTGCACAGCCTTGCCTGGAGCAGTCCCTGGGTGCGGTTGGCCCCAGAGGGTGTGACCTCAGTCAGGGCAGCTCTCTGCAGCTGAAGCCTGCCCTAGGCAAATCTGTCAGTGTAAACTCTTCTTGACTGTGTTGTCTGGCCACACTTCTAGCACACTGAAAGCTATATGATAAACAAATGTTGAAGATTCCATCAACAATATATCCAAGAACCAGAATTCTAGAGAATCAATCTGTACATTTAAAACAGCAAATTTTAATTAATTAATTAGTTCATTCAAAGTTTCTGATAAGGAAAACTTCTGTTTAGAGGAGCAAACTAAAACATCTTTATTTTTACAGCAATAAAACAACATCATGAAATTTTGTTTGGATTCTTGCACTTTTGTTGCAACTTTACCCCACTCCACATCTACATGAAATAAAAGTTACCAAATAAGAGTTATAAAAAGAGAAATGCTTATCTGACTCTTTTCTTGTTTCTGAAACAGTATTATTGACAGAATCAGCAACTTAATTAAAAAGTCTGTCAATGCTGGTGTTAATAAACCTGGCATATTTTCAGTTTAGATTGACACTATTCAAACCAATTCTTCTGGGTAATACGATATGTCACAGAATCTGGGAACATTGGCTATCTAAATTAAGCATGTATTACTTGAAAATATTGGAAGCTATTACAGATGTTCTGTAATCAAATTATATTTTTTCATAAAAAATATCCTCCTTAGGAAGCCAAGATGAATCATGGGTTGTGTGCTATTTACCCTCTGGCTACAGAAAAATACATAATTATCCATGATATTAAAGTTTCAAATAAATAAACAAATTTCCTTTTTTAAGGATGGGTATGTGTACTGTTTGGATTTCAAATTTGAATGATTTGTTACTTTCACTCCATTAGCAAGTACTTATTGATTTCCTGTTATGTGCCAGGCACTTCCCTAGGAGCTGAGAAGTATGGAACAAGACAAAGATGCTCTTTTGTTTAGTTTACATCCTAGTGATTTTATTACCAGAATTTAATGTCTTATTAAACAGTAGTGACACAATGGCTTCTTGAAAACTATGATGACCTAAAATTAAAATTTTGATAAAGGTTCAAGTATTTCTAAAGTGCTACATCAGAGGAAACCATAGTGTCTCCTTGTCCCTCCAAAATGAAACCATAATGTCTTCAGCCCTCACCAGTCCCTTTTTTTCAGAAGTCCAAATTAGCATCTAAGTTTTCTAGCGTGGTGAAGGAGATGATGGCTTATACTCTCAAAACCAGCACAACTTTCAGGCCCCTGGGTTCTGGAAGTTTCTTCTGTTCCACTCATTTCACTACACAGAACTTAGTCCTTTCTTATCTTCCATAACAATCATGCACATCATTTCCTAAAACTCTCCTTGTTTCTCACAGGTCTCAAAGCACACGAGGCTATTTTATATTAAACATGACGAGCTGACTTCTTCCTCAAAGACATTTACACCTGCTGTTCCCTCTGCCTGGAACACTGTCCTTCCAGACTTCATCCTCACTTCATTCAGGAATGAATGTCACCTCCTCCATGCCCCACCTAAAATAACACACTACCTCAATACCCCTGCTTTAATGTTTTTCGTAATATTTGAGAGTTTGAGAGTTTGTTGACATGTTGTGCATTTATTAATCTGTTTATTGTCTGTCTACCCAAGTAGAATGTAAGCTCCAAGAGATCATGGACTCAGACATGTTCACTACTGTAACTTCAAAGCCCGGAATATACTGAGAACATAAAAGTTTCTCAATTAAAATTTGTTGAATGAATGGATGAATACATGAACACGTGAAAAACACGAATGAACGTGAGTTTAACAGACTTCACTGAAGAGTTTTGGGTGAAGATAAAAGAGGGGCTGAAACTATAGCAATATAAATAATCTTAAGAGGAATCATAAGCATTCACCTCCTCAAGAATGTCCTGTAGCCACTCACATCCCTTTCCCTCTGAGATGAAAACAACGAACTCCTGCTCTTATTTCAGGTAGAGGAACGCCCTTCTTCAGGCATTCTGTATCAACTCACACTCACTCTTGGAGGACTCACATTCTGACCCAGTACTTCCCAATGTATTTTTCCAAAAGCAGTTCTTTCCTTTAGAGAAAATTACTTAGTATATACTTTTCAAAGGTAAAAATTTCTCCACTTCATTAGATCATTAATTAAAAGTGGTATAAAATCAAAATCTTGAATTAGAAAACTTAATTCTTAATTCTTCTATCCCGGATAGATAGAAGCTATTTATTTAGTAACAGATATAAGTCAAAGACTACCCTAACCTCAACAAGTAGGAGCTTCCTTTATTTTTACTGAAGTATAGTTAACTTACAATATTAGTTCCAGGTATACAATATTCGGTATTTTTAGGGATTACACTCCATACAAAGTTATTATAAAATATTGGCTACATTCCCTGTACTGTATTTTATACTTACTAGTTTGTATCTCTTAATTCCCTTCACTTACTTTTCCCCTCCCCTGACCTCTCTCCTTACTGGTAACCACTAGTTTTTTCTCTGTATCTGTGAGTCTGTTTCTGTTTTATTATATTTGTTTGTTTTATTTTTAGATTTCACATATAAGTGAAAACATATAGTATTTGTCTTTCTCTTTCTGACTTATTTCTTTAAGCCTAATACCCTCCAGCTCCATCCATGTTGTCACAAATGGCAGAATTTCACTCTTTTTTATGGCTGAGTAATATTCCATTGTATATATATGTACTACATCTTCTTTATCCATTCATCTGTTGATGGACACTTAGGTTGTTTCCTTATCTTGGCTATTGTGAATAGTGCTGCTATGAACATTGGGGTGCAATGTTCACCCCAGGGCTCGGGTGCCCAATGTGGGGCTTGAATACCTCACTCCCCAGGAAAGATTCCTGAGCTCATGATATCCCCCTTCCTCTTCTGGGTCACTTGTCAGGAGTGTGGGTCCCAACTAGATGGCTTCTCCCCCACTCCTACCAGACTCCATGTGGTTCTTTCTTAGTAAGAAGAAGAGCCATTGGAAGAGCCATTCTGCTAGTCTTCAGGTCTTTCTCAGAAAGAAAAAGACCAATGTTTTACAGAGAGGTCTCAGCCCACCTTTCTGGGAGTATGATGACTATGACAACGTGGGCTCACAAACATCTTGTGATACTGTGCAATGAAATGGGATGCTTCATTTTTGTTCATTCTAAGTTAGGAAATTGTCACCTGTAAACTAGAAATGCATCAGGAATAAGAGAAAGAAAGAGATTGTGGTAGAAAAGAATTGAAAGAAAGGAGGAAAAAAATCAACCAGTGAATTCAAGTAAGTTCTATAGTTGAGTTCATAGTTGGTACCAATGTCAATTTCCTGGTTTAGACAAATACAGTGTTGATAAGATATTCTCTTTGGGTGAAGCAGGGTGAAGGATACATGGGAACTAATTGTACAAATTCTTGTGAGTCTTAAACAATTTCAAAAATATTTAAATATTCTTTTTAAAAAGGCATCAGAAAGCAGAAGAACCGAAAATACAGGGCAGATCCTCACACATACAGATTAATATGATGAAAAAAGCTTTATACACTGCCCTTAGCTGCACATAGGCAGTAGCTTTAAAGCAGATTTTATAGTAATAATAACAACTATTGTCATTTACTGAACTCCTATTATGTGCCAAACACTATGCTAAATGCTTTGTACATATCATCTTGTTTAATCTCCTCCAAGGGGCTGTTATTGTCATCTTTGTTTGACCAGTGAGGAATCCAAGAGTCAGACAAGTTAATTTTCCAAAACCATGAAGCCAATAAGTGATGGGGGTAGGAATTGGAGTCAGTCTCTTTGATTTCAAACTCAATGAGTTTCATGGCACAAATGACCATGCTTTCTTATACCTGTGCTGTAGCACAGATAAAGTACATTTGGTTTCCGTGGGGGGTAGGTAGATTTACTCAGATAGGCACTAGCCAATCTTCATTTCCCCTGACAGGTCTGAGTGAGGGGGAAAGGAATGTCCCCTTTGAAGAAAGTGACACGAGTTGTTCTACTCTCATAGGTTTCTTTTCTTTGCGTTCTATGATCCACTGGCCATAACCTGAATTCATGCTATAACATGGAATACCATCTCTGCTATGAATTTATAGTTGGGTTGATTCTGATATACATCAAACTGGAATCCTAAGCTTGACATGGGGAGTCCAGCTGCCTTTGAGATGCACTGGACTCCACCCAATGGCATTGCTCAATATTAGATGCTGACTAAGTAACCCAACCAAACCTTCCTCTGAAAAATTTTGAAGACAAGATACACAAGGAGAAACAGATATAGTAGAGGAAATCAGCAGTAGAAAAAAGCTAAGTCCTGAGAATAGCAATAGCATAATCTTTAGGCAAGAGACTAGTGGTCACCAGCTGCTAAGGGGAAGTAAAGAGAGCTGGATTTCCAGAGATGCTTTTTTTTTTTTTTTGAATCATTAATTGCAATGATTGATATTCCAGGCTCCCAAAGGCTTGATTGTGTCAGTATTTCTAGTGTCCTTTGCTTACTATACAGTTTCATCTATCTTGTTTTTGTAATTAGGGGTTTCTCTACAATTGGAGAATACATATACAGATAAGTTTCTTGCAGGTAAGAAGTATAAACCAAAAGGAGAACAGACTTCTAAGATAGTATTTAAAAAAGATTTTTCATATTCAAAAACAACAATAAATGTCCAAGATCATAGACTCATATTTTTTTATGCAGAGCAAGAGTTGAATTTTTTAAAATAATTTTAAACTTAAAAGAAAAATTGCAAGAGTAGTACAACGAGTTCTCATGAACCCTTTATCTAGATTCACCCACTGTTAACACTTTGCCACACTACTCTTATCATTCTTGCTGTAATTGAATATATATGTGTACTATTTTTTCTGAACCATGAGAGTAAGTTACCTACATCATCCCCTATTACTCCTTAGCACCAATTATATATTTATTAAACAATGATATTCTCCTCACATAACCACAGTGCATTACCATATTTGTGAAATTTAACACTGATACAATATGATTGTCTAATCCACAGTCAACACCCCAGTTTCAACAGTTGTCCCAATAATGCCCTTACGGTGAATTGTTCTGGTTCAGTACCCAATCCATTTAAATACCACATAGCATTTAAATGTTATGTCTCTTAGGGCTCCTTTGATCTGTAATAGTTCCTCGGCCTTTCTTTTTCCTCCATGACATGGACATTTTTAAGATTACATGCCATTTCTTTTGTAGAATATACTCAATTTTGGCTTGTCTTATTTCTTTCATGATCAGATTCAACTTATACATTTTGGGTAGGAACACCACATATGTGATGTTTTGTCATTCCTAATGCATTACATAAAGGACACATGATGTGAGTTTGAAAATCATCACTTTTGGAGCTCATCGTAGTAATAACTGACCCAGGCAACAATTATCAACAGAGACTAAGTTAGTGAATAAAAGCTTGATGAGGAACAAAATATTTACATCGTCTTGAAGCATCTCCATATAAATACTGATTAATTTAAAAAGGATAAATAGCAGCTTTACAGTGGAGAAAGCTGGTGAATACCACCTTAATAAAGTGATCAGAATCATGTATTCTTAAAGATAATTGAGTACATAGGGGATTCCTTGAATGTGTTTCTTGTTTTACTTTCTAGAATCTACATAGAAAACTACATACAAAAATGAAAACTAACAAGAAGGGGTAGTGAGACAAAATACAGCAGCAAAGAAATAACACCTTCCTTTCACTTAAATTCTAAGTAAATGGATCTTATAAGGTGAGATATTTCTACACTGAGTTTCTGGACTAACTAAAAAATCAGTACCCAGAAGCCTGCCTAATAGATTTATCAACAAGAAATAGTATGAATATGACTCCTGAATTATTCACATATAATAATTCTAGCCACAGTGGGGGTGTGGGGGAGAGGGGAAGATAAGACATGACAGTAAGAAACTATTAGGTTTCTGAGCAAAGGACTTAAGGAGAAAACGAAAAATTGAATTATTATCTGATCCAGCAATTCCACTCCTAGGCATATATCCAGACAAAACCATAATTCAAAAAGATGCATACACCCCTATGTTCATAGCAGCACTATCACAATAGCCAAGACATGGAAACAAACTAAATGTCCATCAACAGATGAGGAAGATGTGGGGCATCTATCTATAGAGTGGAATACCACTCAGCCATAAAAAGGAAGGAAATAATGCCATTTGCAGCAACATGGATGCAACTAGAGATTTTCATACAAATTTTTCAGACAAAGATTTCATACAAAGATTTTCAGACAAATACCATATAATATCACTTATATGTGGAATCTAAAATATGACATGAATGAACATATCTATGAAACAGAAACTGAATCACAGACATAGAGAACAGACTGGTGGTTTCCAAGGGGGAGGGGGTTGGCAGAGGGATGGAGTGAGATGTTGGGGTTAGCAGATGTAAGCTTTTATATATCAGATGGATAAACAGCAAGGTCCTACTGTATAGCACAGGGAGCTATATTCAATATCCTATGATAAGCCATAATGGAAAAGAATTTTTTTTTTTTTTTTTTTTTTGCGCGCTATGTGGGCCTCTCACTAGTGTGGCCTCTCCCATTGTGGAGCACAGGCTCCAGACACGCAGGTTCAGCGGCCATGGCTCACGGGCCCAGGCGCTCCGCGGCATGTGAGATCTTCCCGGACCAGGGCACGAACCCGTATCCCCTGCATTGGCAGGCGGAGTCTCAACCACTGCGCCACCAGGGAAGCCCGGAAAAGAGTATTTTTTAAAAGAATGTGTATATATATATATATATATATATATATATATATATATATATATATATGCATATATATAACTGAATCACTTTGCTGTACAGCAGACATTAACACATTGTAAATCAACTATACTTCAATAAAAAAGTATTAAAACTGAAAACAAGTAGAACAAAAACCTCCAGAAGACCTGTAAGTAAAGGCTACAGCTACAAAACCTAATGACTTGAAAGGAACAGGAGGGCTTCCCTGGTGGTGCAGTGGTTGAGAGGCCGCCTGCCGATGCAGGGGACACGGGTTCGTGCCCCAGTCCGGGAAGATCCCACATGCCGCGGAGCGGCTGGGCCCGTGAGCCATGGCCGCTGAGCCTGCGCGTCCGGAGCCTGTGCTCCGAAACGGGAGAGGCCACAACAGTGAGAGGCCCGCGTACCGCAAAAAAAGAAAAGAACATGGAAAGATCTGCTGGTAGTATTCCATTTGTATCCATAAATGCAGAAACAGCATACCACTGTTCATCAAATATTTATTAAGTGCTTTTTATGTGACAGACAATGGGATGGCCTTAGGAATCCAAATATGGGTAAAACATAAACCTGCCTTTTGGATTTTACTCTGCAGTGAGGAGAGTGGACTGTAAGCACTTTTTTTTAAGATAATATTTTATTATAGGCTCTGTAATGAGAAAAAGTAGTGCCCAAGATAACAGAGTATCCAAGAAGTCCTCAGGGAGTTGATTATGGCTCATCTAGCCTATTGGATAAATTGATAGTTTGATGTGGCTAGTGAATTACTCTTCTCATGACTCCCCTTGAGCGACTATTTTGAGCCATTGTCTTGATCAATTAACATGTATTAACACCTATAATTCTCATAGCAACCTAGGTGGCAGATACTATTATTACCACTATTTTGCCAGTGAAAGTGCTAGAGGCAGAAGACAGGATAAAATGAGTATTGTGCATAAAGTTTTTATCAGAAGCCAAATTACAGGAAGATCCATGTTCCATGCTAAGAAGCTGACATTTATCCTGTAGTCTGTGAGGTACTGTAGATTTTTCAGAAGTGTCATGTAGAGAGTTGCATTTTAGAAGTTTATTCTGGCAGCTATGTGAGTGGCAGAGCGGAGTTGGATAAGACTGGGGAGAGAGGAGGCAATCGGGAGGGAAAGGGGCCAGTGAGGAGACAATACAGCAGGTCTAGCAGGGCAGGGAGAGGACATGGACCATGCAGGAGAGCGCTGGAGAGGGCAGTCTGGTCCAAGTGTGTCAACGGGATTGGTGATTGACTGGCTATGGGTTAGGGTTAGGGTTAGGTGGCAGGCACGATTGCTCCCAGTGTCTGGCTGAATCTAATAGATGGTTTCTAGCTCAGCTGATTGCAGTAGTTGGTTCAGTGCCCACATGTGGCCATTAGCTTGGATTCCTCTCTGACCACCAACCACATTACTAAACCAGACTTCAATTTCAAGGGGCAATAGGTGAGAATCTAAACCCTTCTAGACAAATCACTGTCTCTGATAGGAAGGAACACTCAAAACACATATTAAAAGAGGGTGTGCACCTAAAACTAACACAACACTGTAAGTCAACTATACTCCAATATAAAATTTCAAAATAAAATAAAAATAAATTAAAGAGTGGTGTGGATTTGTCAGATCAGTCAGATTATCTTATTATAGGGAGTACAGCATATATCAGAAACTTCAAGGAAAGATGAGGAGATGGTTCTCCTTGGGTCACATGTTTCTGCATGCCTTATAAGATTTTCTCCCAGAATATTCTTTCGAAGATGTTTCTATAGTGAAAATCCTTGAAAGATAGAGATAATGCCTCCCTCCAGAGCAAGAGTAGATGTGCTTACAGCCTTGAGGCTAATTTTCCTCAGAGGAAAGGCCTGATCTGTTTATCGGCCACTGTAAAAGATGTGAGTTTCCTAAGCTGAATTAAGTCTGATCTCCTGCAACGCAGTCTCCTGTACCACCCAGGTCCTCCTGTGTTGCCCTGTGGAACTTAGGGACAAGGATAACTGACACACATACATGTGCTCACTCCCTGCTGCTCACTGTGTCGTGTAACAAAGCCTCCATCTCTGACCCAGGAGTCTTCAGCTTTCCACCAGCACCCATGAAATCGTGACAGACTTCTTAGCATATAAGTGGGATAAAATCCCAGACGGTTCTTCACAGTTCTTGACAGAAAGTTATAGAGATTCCTAATTGTGGTGTGCTCAATACAAAAGAATAACCAAATTGAGCAGTTTTGTGTTAATTGTAATTTTTTGACCTCCTCTAAGAGTCTCAGCCCAGAATCTTGCCTAAGATTTTTTTAAAATTTTATTTATTTAATTAATTTATTTTTGGCTCTGTTAGGTCTTCGTTGCTGTGCGTGGGCCCTCCCCAATTGCGGCAAGTGGGGGCCACTCTCTGCCGAGGTGCACAGGCCTCCCGCTGCGGAGCACGGGCTCCAGGAACACAGGCTTCAGTAGTTGTGGTGCGCAGGCTTCAGTAGTTGTGGCACAGGGCTCTAGAGTGCAGGCTCAGTAGATTCAGAGCATGGGCTTAGTTGCTCCACGGCACATGGGATCTTACCAGACCAGGGATCGAACCCGTGTCCCCTGCATTGGCAGGCAGATTCCCAACCACTGCACCATCAGGGAAACCCTTGCCTAAGATTTAAATAAACTCACTCTCTTAGTGATTGACTTGCATTTTCATAATTTTTGAAGAGAACTGTTAATGATGAGTGAGTTGGACTTGCTAGAAATCCTCACAGAAGAGAGGAAATGGTGGCAGCGCTCAGATGTCTATTTCAGTACTCACTGGGGGAGACATTTTCCTTTTCTAAAGGAGTAAACCCCGGGAGGTCTGAGGATGACTTGAAAAGTGCAAAAATAGCTTACTTTGAGATTAAATGTACAGTGGCTGCCATCTGAGATGAAATTCCTCTGAATTTCAGCTAATATAAATAGCTACTGAGCTTAGAGACCCATTCTTGGATTTCTTAACTGTGTTACAGGTGCAACAAGGTGATGGTGACTGAGATGGGCCTTATGAATGTCTGAAACTTTAGTGAGCTGATTCTGTAAAAACTGTTGTTTAGAAGTTTTGTCTTTTATCAGCTAAGGGCTACAATTTATTTTTAAATCCAACTGACCTTTTGTTTGGGGTAAACCACACTGATAGGCTTTTAATTGTACACATGAGAGAAAGATTTCTGAAATCCAGACATTTGAGAAGGGTAGATCTAAGGACCTACACTTTTCTGAGAAATAATGTGAAACCTTACTTTTATAGTGGTCAGAGTATATCTCTGTAGTTTGAATTTTTAAATAATTAATACAATTTATTTTTTAGAGCAGTTTTACGTTCATATAAAAATTGAGGGGCTTCCCTGGTGGCGCAGTGGTTGAGAGTCCGCCTGCCGATGCAGGGGACGCGGGTTCGTGCCCCGGTCCGGGAGGATCCCACGTGCCGCGGGGCGGCTGGGCCCGTGGGCCATGGCCGCTGGGCCTGCGCGTCCGGAGCCTGCGTGTCCGGAGCCTGTGCTCTGCAATGAGAGAGGCCGCAGCGGTGAGAGGCCCGCGTACCGCAAAAAAAAAAAAAAAAAAAAAAAAAAAAAAAATTGAGAAGAAAGTACAGAGTTCTCATATAACCCCTCAACCCTCCACACACAGTTTCCCCTATTATTAATATCTCACATTAGTGTGGCACATGTGTTACAATTGATGAGCAAACATTGGTACATTATTAACTAAAGTCCACAGTTTACATTAGGTTCACTCTTCCTGTTGTACATTCTAGGGGTTTTGACAAATATGTAAACATGTTTCTACCATCACAGTGTCATAGAGAGTAGTTTAACTACCCTCAATATCCCCTGTGCCCTATTTGTCCCTCAGTCTTTTCCTTCAAACTCTTGGGAGTTTGATCTGATCTTTTTACCATCTCCATATTTTTGCCTTTTCCAGAATGTCATATAGTTGGTATCATACACTAAGTAGCTTTTTCAGATTAGCTTTTTTCACTCATCAATATGCATTTAAATTTCCTCTGTATCTTTAATTTTTTTCTTAATAACACTTTTTTTATCACTGAATACTACTCCATCGTCTGCATGTTCCATAGTTTGTTTACTCATGCACCTACTGAAGGATGTCTCAGTTACTTCCAAGTTTTGGCAGTTCTAAATAAGGTTACAAGTTTGTGTGTGGTCATAAGTTTTCAACTCATTTGGGTAAATATCAAGGAGCATGATTACTGAAGCATATGGTAAAAGTATGCTTAGTTTTGAAAGAAATTGCTACATTATCTTCCAAGGTGGCTGAACATTTTGCATTCCCACCATATAGATTTTTTTTTCAGGTATTGTCTTGAGTCTGTAGTTTATTGCTTTTCCTTAGTGTGTGTGTGTATGTGTATTCAAACAGTTGTTTCAGAGGATTAGGAGCAGAGACTCTAAGCCAGTTAAAGAGGTATTGTGGTAGGCAGAATAATGCCCCCCCAAAGTGTCTGTGCCAGAATCTGGGAATGGTAAGGAGGAACTAAGGTTGCTAATCAGCTGACTTTAAAATAAGAAGATTATCCTAAATTATCCAGGTGGGCCCAGCATAACCACAGGAGACCTCTAAATGAGGAAGGAGGCAGAAGAGACAGAGTCACCGTGACGTAGTGTGAGAAAGACTGCTGGCTTTGCAAACAGAAGAGGACCAAGAGCAAGGACTGCAGGCAGCTTGTAGAAGCCAGAAAAGGAAACTGCTAACACCTAGAGTTCAGCCCAAGGATCCAATTAGACGTCTGACCTGAGAACTTTAAGATGATAAATTTGTGTTGTTTTAAGCCCAAAGTCTGGTCATTTGCTACAGCAGTTACAGGAAACTACTACAGATGTGTAACTTCACCATCTCAGAACAGAAGAAAGATTCTGAAAAAGGACAAGGCTGTCTGTGGTCCACATGTAATTCCAAGATTGAATGACCCAGAATTGAAAACATATGTCTATACAAAAACTTGTACATAGACATTCACAGCAGCATCATTCTTGATAGCTGAAGAGTAGAAACAACCTAAATGTCCATTATCTGTTTTGCTTAATGAATAAATAAACAAAATATGGTACATCTATACAATAGAATATTATTCATCCACAAAAAGGAAGTACTGATACCTGGTACAACATGGATGAACCCAAAGACATTATGTTAAAGAGGCCAGCTACAAAAGACCACATAGTGTGGAATCTCATTCTTATGAAATGTCCAGAATAGGCAAGTCCATAGAGACAACTAGAAAGTAGATTAGTTGTTACCAGATGCTGAGGGAAGAGGACAGAAATGGGGAATAACTGCTAATGGGAACAGGATTTCTTTGGAGGAGAGTAAAAATGTTCTAAAATTAGTGACAATAGGTGCACAACTCTGTGAATATACTAAAACCCACTAAATTATATATGTTAAAAGAGTGAATGTTATGGTATGTGAATTACATCCAATTCTATCTCAATAAAGCTGTCATTAATAAAAATATGGAATGACCCATATTTTGGGAAATGTACTGATAATCAGTTATTGAGTTTTGATGTGAGTTTTGTAGATATAGTTTTCCCTGGGAGAAATGAACAATGGAATTCCCTTCTTTCAATCATTTGGGAGGCAAGATTTAGACTTTTCCTGGTGAAAGGAAAACTGTCTTCTTTCACTGGCCTTGAGGTTGGTGGGAACTTAGATTCTGGGTGTATCAGTCAAGATTGGTAAAGTTATGATGCTAGGTAAATTTAGGTTTAAAGACCCAAATATAAGACATGATACTATAAAACCCCTAGAAGAGAACATAGAGCAAAATATTTTCTGCTATTTTATTTTCTACAATAAATTGTAGCAATATTTTCTTAGGTCAGTCTCCCAAGGCAAAAGAAAAAAAGCAAAATTAAACAAATGCGACCTAATCAAACTTAAAAGCTTTTGCACAGCAAAGGAAACCATCAACGAAATGAAAAGACAACTTACAGAATGGGAGAAAATATTTGCAAATGCTGAAACCAACAAGGGGTTAATATCCAAAATACACAAACAGTTCATACAACTCAATATTAAAAAAACAAACAACTCAATCAAAACAATGGGCAGAAGACCTAAATAGACAATTCTCTAAAGAAGACATACAAATGGCCAACAGGTACATGAAAAGATACTTAACATTGTTAATTATTAGAGAAATGAAAATCAAAACCAAAATGAGGTATCACCTCACACAGGTCAGATGGCCATCATCAAAAAGTCTACAAAGAATAAATATTGGAGAGAGTGTGGAGAAAAGAGAACACTCCTACATTTACATTCCATGGTGGGAATGTAAATTGGTGCGGCCACTATGGAAAACAGTATGTAGGTTCCTCAAAAAAACTAAAAATAGAGTTACCATATGATCCTATAATCCTGTTACCAAAAGTTGGGTCTGGCTGCTCACTGCTCAAAAGCCAACAAAAAGGCAAGGTTTGTGGAAAGGAAAGTTTCCTTTATTATGGAGGCCGGCAACCCAGGTTGAGGGGTGTTGAGGGAGTAGGGCAGACTCCTGTCCAAAGGCCTACTCCCCCGCACTTACAATCAGTGGGAAAGAGCTTTTATAGACGGAGGGAGTGGGCTACATGCAGAAACAGCACACTCAGCTCTGACAGTCATCTTGAAACTGGTCATGCGAGGTCTGATCAGCATCATCTTGATGGTTTTAAGTACAGTTAGTCTTTAGTTCCTGGGTCAGTTTGTTCCCATTTCTTTGAGACCAATTCTCAGAATTGTGGTAGCTTATGTCATGGCTACAGTCTGGTCATCATGTAGTTAACTTCTTCCACCTGGTGAGGGTTTCAGTATCTATAAGACAGCTCACAGGATATGGCTCAGAATATTATCTACAGCCCTTGAGGAGGAACTAAAGTTCCTTGACTATGCATAGTGACTAAACTATTATTATTTAGTCTTGTTGGATTGTTTTTCTTTGCTTCTGCATTTTCTCACTTCTTGATTAAACTTATTCTTTGGACAAAGTTTTTCCACAGACAAAAAGGCAGGCTGAAAACGTGGAGTGGGCGTGGGGGGGGACCATAGGGTCCTGCTCCATTTCAATCTCCCCTGTTCTTTGATACTCTTCAATCTTGAGGAGGGACAGTTACAGAACAAAATAGGGAATAAAGTTTGGGATAGAGAGGTTAATCATAGACTTGGCAGAGGAATTTTTCTTTAGTTTACATTTCTGTTCCAATTTTCCCCAACTCTTTGAGGGATTGGGGCGACAACTGCTCTTGGCTACTTCCTGCTAAAGTGGGGTGTAGTCCTGCCTAGTTTGGGGAATGGACAGAGAATTGGAAGTAATCTCAAGTTCCAAGCTTAGCATCAATATTTTGTATTATGAAAACATTATAGCATCAATATTTTGTATTATGAAAACATTATCTCTCTTTTTGATTACTTTGTCATAGTACCTGGACAAACATTTGAAAATTAGTAGATGTATTACAATGAGGATAATAATCAAAATGCAACTTTGTATTATTCTCTAAATGTGTTCTTTTTTTCCTTAATGGGTAAAGTGGATGTACAGTGTATGCTTAATAGGCCACAAACAGGCTGTTTTGGTTAGCTTAAAGATTAAATCATGTATAAGCCAGAATGACTTCCCCATATCTCAATATGTGAAAATTTCTTCCATCATTTTTCAGTTTTAATTGTAAATCTTTCCATAGAAAGCACTTAAAAATCAATATATTTTTCCAACATTGCCAGAGTGGCTCAGTTACCTGCTCTGGGTGCATTCATGTCCCTCAGTGCTAGGCCAACTTTTTGTTTATATATTTGTCTAGTCATCCACATTGGGGGACAACTAATTACACATAACAAACAACTACAGAAAGGTATGTTGATGGGGAAATATTTTATAGGCTATACATCACTTATACCCAATTGTCACACAAGCATTGTACATGTATTTTTAGTGTTAAACTTAAAACCAGCAATGATACACATAATAAGTAGTTATACTCTGTGTTAACTTCACTAGACAATTTTTTCCATCCTGAACACTGGGGTCAAAAATATGGTTTGAAGCAAAACAATAGCTTCCCATTAGAATTCTTTAAATTTC
Organism: Aethalodelphis obliquidens; assembly: GCF_003676395.1. NCBI lineage: Eukaryota > Metazoa > Chordata > Mammalia > Artiodactyla > Delphinidae > Aethalodelphis > Aethalodelphis obliquidens. Next base: position 1,027,891 of record NW_020838006.1, read on the forward strand.
TTACCCAGTTCAGCAGTATGATCTGAAAGTTATCAAATGTTTTCAATATAATTTAACATACCAAATAACCCTAGTTACTTTAATATTTCTTCTGAGATGCCTAGAGGCCCCTTTGGAATACTCAAAGTTAGAGAAAGAAACTTACCATCTGTTATCAAAAGCAGCTCAATATTCCATGAAAATTTTGTTCTCTTAACAGGGAGAAAGAAAACCAGATTCCAGCCTTGTACCAGCTTACTATTAATAACAAAATTCATTTATCTAATTAAATTCAATCTAATCTTAATCAATCCTGACAACATACAAAATTGTTTTCTCCAAGTTCCTTTTTCATAAACCTTTTATCACTTTCTGGATCCATATTGTGTCCCTATTTTCCCCATACATAAATAACCAGCTCTAGGACAAAATTATTTTCCTTTTATTCCTCAAGAAAAATATCTCCACTCTTTGTACCTTCTCTCACCGACAATGCATATCTTACTTGGCTTTACATACTGAAATGCTTCCCTTATCATTTTTACATATTAAAATTTTTAACCCTTAAAATTCTTAACAAAACCAAGAAACAAGTAATTGAACAGTTATACCAGCATTTACAGATTGACAAACTTAAGAACATATTCCATAACTTCTAAAAACTTACATTTTTCTCATAGTATAATTTCTCTTTAATGTAGTATAAGATGTGTGTTTAGTAAACCTATCTTTTGAAGTTCTACTAATTAACACAAGGCTGAAGTCTCAGGCAAAGTGGGCTGTTTTTGTATTTCAAGGACATGATAAGAGTTAATTTCAAGCTTTCTCCTAGGCGTATTTTTGTTCTCTCAGGGTCGGAATTCTGAAAACAGTATTTTATCAAGCTTTCTCTAACCGCATATGCAAAAAGAACCAGTTTGTGAGTTTCAAAAGTTTTATCTTAACCAGGTTTCTCTGGAGTCTGAAGAATGCTGTTGCCATACATTGTTAAAAAAAATTATCTTTCTTTCTCTTTAGTCATAATCTCATAGCTAAAATTTTTCTAATGAATTGAACCTGAATTTCCCATTTTACAAAAGACAACAAAGATACCAATCGCACAAGTGGAATGTACTTTCACACACAAGAAGACAGAACTGTCACAAATCCTCCAAGAAGGACGACCCATATGGAGTGCCAAACAAACACTCCCCAACACAAACAGTCCTCAATGTCAGACACACATCAGAACCAATTGGCAAAATGCCCAAATAGCATTTTGTACTCAAAAGAGAAGTTTGCTGGGTGCACACCGGTGGACTTACTTGGTCTTGGAGCTCATCAGCTCATCCAGAGGTATCTTTCTCTTCTACCAAGGAAAAGCATAATTTGGCAGCCAGTGAAGAGCAGAGGAGAAACAGGGAGGAACCCTGAAACAACTGGTTTCGGCAGCTGCTAGGAATGTCCTCCCAAATCCCCTCTCGGTGGCCAGCAAGCCACAAGCAGTGGACTCCTTGAAGCCAACCCGGCGTGGTGTCATGGAGGCTGCTCTGCTTGGGAAAATCCCGGGAGCCAGATATCGCGAGAGGGCAGCCTTATGTTGGGAGCCAAACACTTAACCTAAATTGGGTCCAGCTGCTTCCTGCTCAAAAACAAGTAAAGAAGCAAGGTTGGTTGAAAGGAAATTTTGCTTTATTTCAGAGACCAGAAACCTGGAGGGGTGGGGGTTGGGGGTGGACTCTTGTCCAAAGGCCGACTCCCCCCCCCCAATCAGTGGGCAAGAGCTTTTATAGACGGAGGGAGGGGGCTACATGCAGAAACAGCACAGTCAGCTCTGGCAGTCATCTTGAAACTGGTCATGTGGGGGTCTGATCAGCATCTTCTTGATTGTTTTAAGTACAGTTAGTCTTCAGTTCCAGTGTCAGTTTGTTCTCATTTCTTTGAGGCCAATTCTCAGAATTGTGGCTGCTTATGTCATGGCTACAGTCTGGCTATCATGTAGTTAACTTCTTCCACCTGGTGGGGATTTCAGTATCTATAATATAGATAGTTCACAGGATATGGCTCAGAATATTATCTCTAGCACTTGAGGAGGGACTAAAGGTCCTTGACTTTGCTTAATGACTAAACTATTATTATTTGGTCTCGTTTGACTCTTTTCCTTTGTGTCTGCGTTTTCTCACTTCTCTGATTAAACTTATTGTTTGACTAAAGTTTTTTCACAGACAAAAGGCAGGCTGAGGACATGGGGGTCAAGGACCACAGGGTCCTGCTCCGTTTCACTTATATGTTAGTTAGGTAAAAACTCTTACGGAGTAGAGTTATTTATTGACCTAAAGGTAAATGCCTTTCAGACTGAGTGACCCACAGAAGAAGGATTGAAACTTTCTCTTCTTAACTCTGGAGATACTTTCAGTTACAATATAGGACATTTTACAGTGATACTGTGACACTACAAATTGTAATTGACTTTCAGAGAACAGACTTCAGCTTTTTAATGCCCCCCAGGTATGTGATCTTACACTAATACACACTTTGTTGACTCTGATTGCTTAATTAGGACCCAGAGGTCTATGATAGATGGAACTTTCTAGATTTTTTCCCTGGCAAAAACTTCACAATACAACATGAGCCAGATAATTTCATGATGAACGGTTCAGAACTGTGAATGTCATTAATGCATTTTTTTATGGTTGCTGTTAACTATAATTAAATACCATGACAGATGCTCATCAAGTAAATTTCCAACAAAGATTGATTGATTGATTGATTGATGCAGCCTCTGAGATTATAGTAGCAAATTCGAGAAGAAAAACATTTGAGAAAACAATGGAATGATCTAATAAAAGTGGTAAAATAAAGTTACACTGAAAAAGAAAAAGCCTCTGTATTAATTTTTGTTTTGTGTGTATCTATCTTTTACTGCTTTTGGTGTGAAAGCACCCTATGGGTTTCATTCAGAGAGTCTGATACAGCTTACTAAAATTTCCCAGTAAGCCCTTTTGTGGCAAAAAATGTGAACTTCTATTCCCCTCTTAGCAATTCCCCTCTTAGGATTTCAGAACTGGAATCCTGCTCAAATATTTACATGTAATTGTTAATGGTGTCTCACTTTTATAGGAAAGGGTGGCAGCATGGTCAGCTGGCAAAAGTTTATGCTCCCCTTTAACAACGTAGAATTGTTGCAAGGAAGGGGTTTCTAGCCATTGACAACCATTGCTTAGCATGTCCTGCATCTATGTGGGACCTCACGACTGAGTTATGGCCAAAGAAAGGTGCATGGAATTGAGGTGTATCTCTTCCAGACTTGACCCATCCTCCATGCTCTCTTAGCCCTCATCTGCTAACTCAGGACATTTTAGAAGCCGTGGACAGAAGACAGCAGATCCTCCAGCATCCCAGTCCCTGAATCACTCTATGGAGCAGAGTGTCCTCTCCCTCTTTCTGCATAGTGGACCTTACAGAGGCCAGAAATACATATTTGTTGGCTTAACCCACTGAGATTTGGAGTTTATCATTATAGCAGCAAGTATTCCCTTAAGAAGTACTAAGGTTCACTACTGTGCTTTCAAGTCCGAGAACATCTAGCACAAGGGAGGCCCTGAATGAACAAATAAAAGCACACTCCCTCTAGAAGGGCAAAGAAAAATGCCATGTAAGCACAATTTCTTTGTCTTCTGGGCAAGTCATTGTCAAACACGCCAGATCAGAAATGGTCTTACATGAAGAGTAGGAAAGACTGTGGAGCAGGTAATGCTACCTGCTTGTCTAATCCCACAGGGCCAGGATTTTCTTATGTGACTTTGGGATCAGGGGAAAATCTGATAGTAATTCCAGGTCATCAAAGGTCCCCATATAAACATGTATATGTACTTTTACTGTCAGAAAAAGCACTATTATTTATGGAGAGCTTATTCTGCCAATATCCATGATGATGACAAAATCCTTGGTGGTAGATTGCAGTGTCCCATTCAGCCTAGCCAAGGATACATTTATTTGATTATGCCAGATAATTTTATACACATTTTCTTATTTAAGCATTTATACATGATTGCCCCCCATCTCATATGTGGGGTGATGGAGGCCCATGGTTTTTGGTGAACTCATTGCCAAGGGCACCCATCTGTCTCCTCCTTGTATCCTGTGTCCCTGGGTCTCATACTCTACTCCAACCGTGGCTCTGAGCACCAACCTTCATATCACCCAGAAGCCACTTGTTTAACACAAAAAACAAACTCTCAGATAATTAATTCAGGAGCACACACCCAGCTATGATGTGGGTTTGGAACCATTTCCTTTGGATACTTGCTTCGCGAGTTCACACAAACCGCCAACAGAGCATTCCCGTTGGTACTGCTGTTTCTCTAGTAATAGACGATTTTCCTTCAGGCTTTTATCTTGACCTTGTGACACTACACCTTTTTATTGGGAGGTTCCCTGCACATTGCCAAAAGTCCATTGTGTAGCTCAAACTGTGTTACCTGGAGAAGTCTTTCCTCTCAATTAGCCAGAACTCAAATCCTTCCTACATCATCCCCTAAAAAAAACCAATCTTTTATACCAGGAGTCCTCAAACATTTTCTGTAAAGGGCAGATAGTAAATAGTTTAGGTGTGTGGGCCACACAGTCTCTGTCACAGCTATTCAACTCTGTCCTTGTAACACAAAAGGGTCATAAACAGTACGTGAATGAATGAGTGTGGCTGGGTTCCAATAAAACATCATTTTCAAAGACAGTCTGTAGGCTGGATTTGGCCCATGGCTGCAGTGCACCAAGACTGATTTTATACATTCATCGTTTTCTATGATTAGGCTGAACTTTTCCCCAAACATTTGTTTATTCTTCAATTTCCCTATTTTAGAGCCCTGATATGGGTATGTAAGGACAATGTAAGGAGTTTATGCATATGCTAAAAAAAATTGGTGTAAGGGAATTTTGGATTTAGGAAATGTTTTCTAAAAGGAAAGGAAAGAAAAAATGATTCTTGACATAGAGTGGAGGATGCACTAATATAAGGAGAAAACAAAGTTAATATTGGCTGATTAATAGGGAATAAAACAAAGAGACTTGCTGCATTCATTCATTCACTGAAAATATTTGTTTTCTCTCTTTGCTGCAGGCCTTGGGATTACAATGTGAAAAAGACAAATGTGGAGAAATACATCTGCACATGGAACAACTCCTACAGAACACTTACTGAACGCTGGCAGAAGACCTCAGACCTCCCAAAAGGCAAGAAACTCCCCACGTACCTGGGTAGGGCAAAAGAAAAAAGAATAAACAGAGACAAAAAATTAGGGACGGGACCTGCACCAGTGGGAGGGAGCTGTGAAGGAGGAAAAGTTTCCACACACTAGGAAGCCCCTTCACGGGTGGAGACTGTGGGTGGCGGAGGGGGAAGCTTCGGAACCGCGGAGGAGAGCACGGCGGAAGGGGTGCGAAGGGCAAAGCAGAGAGATTCCCACACAGAGGATCGGTGCCAACCGGCACTCACCAGCCCGAGAGGCTTGTCCGCTCACCGGCTGGGGTGGGTGGGGCTGGGAGCTGAGGCTCGGGTTTCGGTCAGTGCACAGGGAGAGGACTGGGGTTGGCGGCGTGAACACAGCCTACAGGGGGTTAGTGCACCACGGCTAGCCGGGAGGGAGTCCGGGAAAAGTCTGGACCTGCCGAAGAGGCAAGAGGCTTTTTCTTCCCTCTTTGTTTCCTGGTGCACGAGGAGAGGGGATTAAGAACGCTGCTTAAAGGAGCTCCAGAGACGGGCGCGAGCTGCGGATAACAGCGTGGACCCCAGAGACGGGCATGAGACCCTAAGGCTGCTGCTGCCGCCACCAAGAAGCCTGTGTGCGAGCACAGGTCACTATCCACACCTCCCTTCTGGGGAGCTTGTGCAGCCCGCCACTGCCAGGGTCCCAGGATCCAGGGACAACTTTCCCGGTAGAATGCACAGCGCGCCTCAGGCTGGTGCAACGTCACACCGGCCTCTGCCACCGCAGGCTCGCCCCACATCCGCACCCCTCCCTCCCCCCAGCCTGAGTGGGCCAAGGTCCCCGAAACAGCTGCTGCTTTAACCCCGTCCTGTCTGAGCGAAGAACAGACGCCCTCCGGCGACCTACACGCAGAAGCAGGGCCAAATCCAAAGCTGAGCCCCTGTGAGCTGTGCGAACAAAGAAAAGAAAGGGAAATCTCTCCCAGCAGCCTCAGAAGCAGCGGATTAAAGCTCCACAATCAACTTCATGTACCCTGCATCTGTGGAATACAGGAATAGACAACGAATCATCCCAAATTGAGGAGGTGGACTTTGAGAACAAGATTTATTATTTTTTCCCCTTTTCCTCTTTTTGTGAGTGTGTATGCGTATGCTTCTGTGTGAGATTTTGTCTGTATAGCTTTGCTGTCACCATTTGTCCTAGGGTTCTATCTGTCCGTTTTTTTTTTTTCTTTTTTAAAAAATTTTTTTCTTCATAATTATTTTTTATTTTAATAACTTTATTTTATTTTATCCTCTTTCTTTCTTTTCTTCCTTCCTTCCTTCCTTTCTTTCTTTCTAATTTTTCTCCCTTTTATTCTGAGCCATGTGGATGAAAGGCTCTTGGTGCTCCAGCCAGGAGTCAGTGCTGTGCCTCAGGTGGGAGAGCCAACTTCAGGACACTGGTCCACAAGAGACCTCCCAGCTCCACGTAATATCAAATGGTGAAAATCTCCCAGAGATCTCCATCTCAACACCAAGACCCAGCTTAGCTCAACGACCAGCAAGCTACAGTGCTGGACACCCTATGCCAAACAACTAGCAAGACAGGAACACAGCCCCATCCATTAGCAGAGAGGCTGCCTAAAATTATAATAAGGCTACAGACACCCCAAAACACACCACCAGATGTGGACCTGCCCATCAGAAAGACAAGATCCAGCCTCATCCACCAGAACACAGACACTAGTACCCTCCACCAGGAAACCTACACAACCCACTGAACTAACCTTAGCCACTGGGGACAGACACCAAAAACAACAGGAACTATGACCCGCAGCCTGCGAAAAGGAGACCCCAAACACAGTAAGATAAGCAAAATGAAAAGACAGAAAAACACACAGCAGATGAAGGAGCAAGGTAAAAACCCACCAGACCTAAGAAATGAAGAGGAAACAGGCAGTCTACCTGAAAAAGAATTCAGAATAATGATAGTAAAGATGATCCAAAATCTTGGAAATAGAATATAGAATGTGCAAGAAACATTTAACAAGGACCTAGAAGAACTAAAGATGAAAGAAGCAACGATGAACAACACAATAAATGAAATTAAAAATACTCTAGATGGGATCAATAGCAGAATAACTGAGGCAGAAGAACAGATAAGTGACCTTGAAGATAAAGTAGTGGAAATAACTACTGCAGAGCAAAATAAAGAAAAAAGAATGAAAAGAACTGAGGACAGTCTCAGAGACTTCTGGGAGAACATTAAATGCCCCAACATTCGAATTATAGGGTTTCCAGAAGAAGAAGAGAAAAAGAAAGAGACTGAGAAAATATTTGAAGAGACTATAGTTGAAAACTACACTAATATGGGAAAGGAAATAGTTAATCAAGTCCAGGAAGAACAGAGAGTCCCATACAGGATAAATCCAAGGAGAAACACGCCAAGACACATATTAATCAAACTGTCAAAAATTAAATACAGGGCTTCCCTGGTGGCGCAGTGGTTGAGAGTTCGCCTGCCGATGCGGGGGACAAGGGTTCATGCCCCGGTCCAGGAAGATCCCACATGCTGCGGAGCGGTTGGGCCCGTGAGCCATGGCCGCTGAGCCTGCACGTCCGGAGGCTGTGCTCTGCAGCGGAAGAGGCCACAACAGTGAGAGGCCCGTGTAACGCAAAAAAATAATAATAATAATTACCAAGAAAACATATTAAAAGCAGCAAAGGAAAACAACAAATAACACACAAGGGAATCCCCATAAGGTTAAAAGCTGATCTTTCAGCAGAAACTCTGCAAGCCAGAAGGGACGGGCAGGACATATTTAAAGTGATGAAGGAGAAAAACCTACAACCAAGATTACTCTACCCAGCAAGGATCTCATTCAGATTTGATGGGGAAATTAAAAACCTTACAGACAAGCAAAAGCTGAGAGAGTTCAGCACCACCAAACCAGCTTTACAACAAATGCTAAAGGACCTTCTCTAGGCAAGAAACACAAGAGAAGGAAAAGACCTACAATAACAAACCCAAAACAATTAAGAAAATGGGAGTAGGAACATACATATCAATAATTACCTTAAATGTAAATGGATTAAATGCTCCCACCAAAAGACACAAACTGGCTGAATGGATACAGAAAAAAACCCCATATATATGCTGTCTACAAGAGACCCACTTCAGACCTAGAGACACATACAGACTGAAAGTGAAGAGATGGAAAAAGATATTCCATGCAAATGGAAACCGAAAGAAAGCTGGAGTAGCAATTCTCATATCAGACAAAATAGATTTTAAAATAAGGACTATTAGAAGAGACAAAGAAGGACACTACATAATGACCAAGGGATCAATCCAAGAAGAAAATATAACAATTGTAAATATTTTTGCACCCGACATAGAAGCACCTCAATACATAAGGCAAATACTAACAGCCATAAAAGGGGAAATTGACAGTAACACATTCATAGTAGGGGACTTTAACACCCCACTTTCACCAATGGACAGATCATCCAAAATGAAAATATACAAGGAAACACAAGCTTTAAAACATACATTAAACAAGATGGACTTAATTGATATTTATAGGACATTCCATCCAAATACAACAGAATACACATTTTTCTCAAGTGCTCATGGAACGTTCTACAGGATAGATCATATCTTGGGCCATAAATCAAGACTTGGTAAGCTTAAGACAATTGAAATTGTATCAAGTATCTTTTCCGACCCCAACGCTATGAGACTAGATATCAATTACAGGAAAAGATCAGTAAAAAATGCAAACACATGGAGGCTAAACAATACACTACTTAATAATGAAGTGATCACTGAAGAAATCAAAGAGGAAATCAAAAAATACCTAGAAGCAAATGACAATGGAGACATGATGACCCAAAGCCTATGGGATGCAGCAAAAGCAGTTGTAAGAGGGAAGTTTATAGTAATACAATCCTACCTTAAGAAACAGGAAACGTCTCGAATAAAAAACCTAAACTTGCACCTAGAGCAATTAGAGAAAGAGGAACCAAAAAAAACCAAAGTTAGCAGAAGGAAAGAAAACATAAATATCAGATCAGAAATAAATGAAAAAGAAATGAAGGAAATGATAGCAAAGATCAATAAAACTAAAAGCTGGATCTTTGAGAAGATAAACAAAATTGATAAACCATTAGCCAGACTCATCAAGAAAAAAAGGGAGAAGACTCAAATCAATAGAATTAGAAATGAAAAAGGAGAAGTAACAACTGACACTGCAGAAATACAAAAGATCATGAGAGATTACTACAAGCAACTCTATGCCAAAAAATGGACAACCTGGAAGAAATGGACAAATTCTTAGAAAAGCAGAACCTGCCAAGACTGAATCAGGAAGAAATAGAAAATATGAACAGACCAATCACAAGCACTGAAATGGAAACTGTGGTTAACAATCTTCCAACAAACAAAAGCCCAGGACCAGATGGCTTCACAGGCGAATTCTATCAAATAGTTAGAGAAGAGCTAACACCTATCTTTCTCAAACTCTTCCAAAATATAGCAGAGGGAGGAACACTCCCAAACTCATTCTACGGGCCATCATCACCCTGATACCAAAACCAGACAAGGATGTCACAAAGAAAGAAAACTACAGGCCAATATCACTGATGAATACAGATGCAAAAATCCTCAACAAATACTAGCAAACAGAATCCAACAGCACATTAAAAGGATCATACACCATGATCAAGTGGGGTTTATTCCAGGAATGCAAGGATTCTTCAATATACGCAAATCAATCAACGTGATACACCACATTAACAAATTAAAGGAGAAAAACGATATGATCATCTCAATAGATACAGAGAAAGCTTTCGACAAAATTCAACACCATTTATGATAAAAACCCTGCAGAAAGTAGGCATAGAGGGAACTTTCCTCAACATAATAAAGGCCATATATGACAAACCCACAGCCAACATCGTCCTCAATGGTGAAAAACTGAAAGCATTTCCACTAAGATCAGGAACAAGACAAGGTTGCCCACTCTCACAACTCTTATTCAACATAGTTTTGGAAGTTTTAGCCACAGCAATCAGAGAAGAAGAGGAAATAAAAGGAATCCAAATCGGAAAAGAAGAAGTAAAACTGTCGTTGTTTGCAGATGACATGATACTATACATAGAGAATCCTAAAGATGGTACCAGAAAACTACTAGAGCTAATCAATGAATTTGGTAAAGTAGCAGGATACAAAATTAATGCACAGAAATATCTGGCATTCCTATACACTTATGATGAAAAATCTGAAAATGAAATCAAGAAAACACTCCCATTTACCACTGCAACAAAAAGAATAAAATATCTAGGAATAAACCTACCTAAGGAGACAAAAGACCTGTATGCAGAAAATTATAAGACACTGATGAAAGAAATGAAAGATGATACAAATAGATGGAGAGATATACCATGTTCTTGGATTGGAAGAATCAACATTGTGAAAATGACTCTACTATCCAAAGCAATCTACAGATTCAATGTAATCCCTATCAAACTACCACTGGCATTTTTCACAGAACTAGAACAAAAAATTTCACAATTTGTATGGAAACACAAAAGACCCCGAATAGCCAAAGCAATCTTGAGAACAAAAAATGGAGCGGGAGGAATCAGGCTCCCTGACTTCAGACTATAATACAAAGCTACAGTAATCAAGACAGTATGGTACTTGCATAAAATCAGAAATATAGATCAGTGGAACAGGATAGAAAGCCCCTCTGGGCTTTCTATCTGGGCTTAAACCCACGCACATATGGCCACCTTATCTTTGATAAAGGAGGCAAGAATATACAGTGGAGAAAGGACAGCCTCTTCAATGAGTGTTGCTGGGAAAACTGGACAGGTACATGTAAAAGTATGAGATTAGATCACTCCCTAACACCATACACAAAAATAAGCTCAAAATGGATTAAAGAGCTAAATGTAAGGCCAGACACTATAAATCTCTTAGAGGAAAACATAGGCAGAACACTCTATGACATAAATCACAGCAAGATCCTTTTTGACCCACCTCCCAGAGAAATGGAAATAAAAACCAAAATAAACAAATGGGGCCTAATGAAACTTCAAAGCTTTTGCACAACAAAGGAAACCATAAACAAGACCAGAAGACAACCCTCAGAATGGGAGAAAATATTTGCAAATGAAGCAACTGACAAAGGATTAATCTCCAAAATTTACAAGCAGCTCATGCAGCTCAATACAAAAAAATCAAACAACCCAATCCAAAAATGGGCAGAAGACTAAATAGACATTTCTCCAAAGAAGATATACGGACTGCCAACAAACACATGAAAGAATGCTCAACATCATTAATCATTAGAGAAATGCAAATCAAAAGTACAATGAGATATCATCTCACACCAGTCAGAATGGCTATCATCAAAAAATCTAGAAACAATAATTGCTGGAGAGGGTGTGGAGAAAAGGGAACACTCTTGAACTGCTGGTGGGAATGTGAATTGGTACAACCACTATGGAGAACAGTATGGAGGTTCCTTCAGAAACTACAAATAGAACTACCATATGACCCAGCAATCCCACTACTGGGCATATACCCTGAGAAAACCATAATTCAAAGAGTCATGTACCAGAATGTTCATTGCAGCTCTATTTACAATAGCCAGGAGATGGAAACAACCTAAGTGTCCATCATCGGTTGAATGGTTAAAGAAGATGTTGCACATATATCCAATGGAATATTACTCAGCCATAAAAAGAAACGAAATTGAGCTATTTGTAGTGAGGTGGATGTACCTAGAGTCTGTCATACAAAGTGAAGTAAGTCAGAAAGAGAAAGACAAATACTGTATGCTAACACATATATATGGAATTTAAGGGGAAAAAATGTCATGAAGAACCTAGGGGTAAGACAGGAATAAAGACACAGACCTACTAGAGAATGGACTTGAGGATATGGGGAGGGGGAAGGGTAAGCTGTGACAAAGTGAGAGAGAGGCATGGACATATATACACTACCAAATGTAAAATAGATAGCTAGTGGGAAGCAGCCGCATAGCACAGGGAGATCAGCTTGGTGCTTTGTGACCACCTAGAGGGGTGGGATAGGGAGGGTGGGAAGGAGGGAGATGTAAGAAGGAAGACATATGGGAACATATGTATATGTATAACTGATTCACTTTGTTATAAAGCAGAAACTAGCACACCATTGTAAAGCAATTATACTCCAATAAAGATGTAAAAAAAAAAAAAAAAAGAAAGAAAAAGACAAATGTGGTTGTTGCCATACAAAATTCTTGGTTTAGTTGGGGAGATACACATTTAACAAGTAATTTTATCACAAAGGGTGAAGAATGTAGGGACCTGGTGGGTACAGGGTAAAAAACGTGAGCCTGACTAGGAAGAAGGAAACTGGGGGAGTGAAAGGATTTAGGAAAGTGATGTAAGTGGGAGGAAACTGACAAATTGCTTTGGAATCTGGAGAAGACAGTTGAATGCATATGTATATGACTTTGAAAGTCCAATGGCGGACATTGAGGTAGGGAATGACAATCAAAGGATTGGGAGTTTTTTTTAATATTTTAAATGTTTTAATGACCTTTCAGGTTAACTGCACTGGTGTAGTGGTGAGGTGGGAGGTGGGGGTGGAGGGCAGTAAAAGGTGGAAGTTGGCTGTAACTAGGTGGCAATTTTAAATGAGGAGTTTTGTTGTGTTAAGGAAACAATAAGGAATTACCTTGCCTGGGGCACAGAATGTTGGAGAGAGTGGCCAGAGCCAGGGCCAGAAACAAAGCTTGGAGCCAGATGGCGGCAGGCTTTGAATGCCAGGATCAGGGGCAAGATCAACTTAAGCAGACTGTGGGGTCCTGAGCAGCCAGAGCAGGATCTGAACCGACAAGTTTTAGGAAACTAAGGATTAGAGAGGGAAAGCCTGGAGGCAAGGAAAACAGGTAAGAGACTCTAAGAAGAGTCCAGGTAATAAAGGGCAGGAGATGAGATGAATGGGGTTACATTGTTTTGTGAAATTGCTTCCCTTCTCTATAAACTCCTTTGAGTTAAATGCAGCATCTGTTCAGCTGCCTGTGGCACAGTTTTTTACCAGATGAAAAACAGCACTGTATTCAGGAGCTGCTGACAATGTCTCTCCTTGTGCTCTGCTATGTTTTAATTATGTTTGACATTCATCGCACACTATTATCCAGTGGCAGCAAAATGAAGAAATGCTGCTTCATTGGAAGTCAAACAAAAGTAAGGACACATGTAATTATGTAGTATTAATAATAGATTATTCCTTAAAAGCCAGATTTTTAGGTTTAATATACCGGTGGCTTCCCACCTACCACCCACTCTGCATATCTTGTTTTGATTCAATTGTAAGAAGCCTCAGCCCACAATTTAATTACAGACATCCACCATAAAACAGTAACAGTGTGAAAAGAACAAAGAATCCAAAAACTACATTAGGAATCAGGAGAAGGTGGTACCTTTTTATTTTGGAAATTTTCAAGCATATACCAAAGTAGAGAGACTAGTATAATAAACCCATGAATACATCACTCAGTTTCTACAATTATCAGCACATTGTGTAACTTGTTTCACTTATAGCCCCACCTACTTTAACCCTTCATCCCCAATCTGGATTATTTTAAAGCAAATCTTAAGCATCCTTTTATTTTACCTGTAGATACTTCAAAATGTATTTTTAAAAGAAATTTTTAAAAAATACAGACATATTACCATTATAATGCCTAAAATAGAAACAACAATTATTCTTCAATATAATCAAATATGTAATCATGGCTTAAATTTCTCCAGTTGTCTTATAATTTTTATTTGATATTCTTTCTTTGTTGTTCAAACGAAGATACAACAAGAGACACATGTGGCGTAGGTCCATATATCTCTTAAGTCTCATTTAATTTATAGAATCTCCACTTTTTTTGTTTGCTATTTATTAAAGAAACCAGGTCATTTGTCATGTTCAATTTCCCACTTTCTGGATTTACTGATTAGTCATATGTATCGTTAATCTAGTCCCTGGTTTTTCAATAAACTGATAATTAGACCCAGAGGCTTGATCAGATTTGGTTTTACTTTTTTTGTAAGAATATTTCATGGGTGATCCTGAATTCTTCCATATCAGATCAGAAGGCATTTAATGTATTGTCTCTTCATTTGGTGCTATTAAAAGAAATAAATGGGTTAATGTGTTTTCAACATGATCCAACTATTATAAAGTTCTTTACTAGTTACCCTGAAGCAAAAGTTTTTATGAAATAAAAATAGAAGAAATACTTGATGGTTTTTAAAAAATTGCCTATTATTAGGAACTCATGGATTTTTTAAAAAAGTTTGATGTGTTTTAATACATTAAAATCATATATTTTGAATGGAAAAATTATTTCACCTTTCCCAAAGTCAGACCCCTCAAGTTGTCTTCTCTTTCCTTTAGTTTCTTTGATAGCTTCCTTGATTTTTGGCAGAAGAGGCTCTTTTTGTACTTACCCGAGTCTGGATTCAGCCATTTCTCCAACAACTCTGTTTCCTTTTAGTGGGAAATGGTATTTAGAAACCACAGTCTGAGCATAAGGGTGCTTATTGCCACAGGGTTGGTCATTGTTTCCAGGCCTTTCAAAAGACAGAACTAGGAGCTTTTTTTTTTAAGAAAAAATATTTCATGAGTATGAACTAATATTAGAATAACTTTACAATTTTTATTTAACTTATTTGCTTTTATAGTTGTATCTCCTTTCTCATATGCTGAGAATTTTGGTTTCTAATGATATTCAATTAATATAATTATGTCTTTGCTTGATCCTAACAATATACAATTTCAAAATAATTATTATGAACAATATTATTATTAAACATAGCTTGCTTTCCTTGTACTTCTTTTTGTCTTTGAGGTATATCCCACTAATTCTGCATAATTGTATATATATACATATATATAAAATAAAGTTATGTATCTGGTTAAGCCCACAATTATGTTTCATTTTGCTTTTATTTTTTAGGGATTTAAATATTTGGATGTATTCATCAGGGTTCTCCAGAGAAACAAAGCCATTAAGATATATATAGATACATATAAGAGGAGATTTATTATAGGAATTGGTTCACATGGTTAGGGAGGGTGAGAAGTTCCATGATTTGTCATCTGCAAGCTGGAGACCCTAGGGTGTAGTTCAGTCTGAGTCCAAAGGCCTGAAGGTAGAGAGACAGATGGTGAAAATCCCAATCTGAGTCTGAAGGTCTGTGAACCAGGATCACTGTTTGAGGGCAGAAGAAGATGAATGTCCAGCTCAGACTGAGAGAGCAAATTCACACTTCCTCCATATTTTTGTTCTCTCCAGGCCCTCAGTGCCCACCTGCATGGGGTGGGGCTGCAGGGGGGATCTGGTTTATTCAGGTCACCAATTCAAATGCTAATCTCTTCCACAAACACCCTCACAGACACACCCAGAAATAATGTTTTACTGTCTATCTGGCCATCACTTAGCCCAGACAAATTGACACATAAAATTAGCTATCGTTTTTGGGTTAATTTTTTTTTAAATAAAACATTTACATGGAAACAAAGACAAAACTATGAAACTAATTACATTCAGAGAAGTGTGGCTTCCATTTCTTTCATCTCCACCTTGTGCCTTCCTTCCCTTTATAGATAGCCATTTATATTTATTTTTAGTTTATAGATAGCCATTTATATTTATTTTTAGTTTATTGTTCCATTAAAAAAATCACATGGACTTTTATATACCTTCTCTTTTAAAAAGGTAGCATACTATACACACTATTATAAAGAGGATTGCTTAGAAGGCTATAGAAGAAAGTTCTACAGGTCTTAAGTTACAACTCTTATGAAAATAATTTGTTATGTTTATCATCAAAATTCAGTATATTTGTTATAAAATCACTGTGTCAACATGGACCTAGAAAAAAGATAACATCAAAATGGACAATTGCTAGGCTTGAACTCTGGTAATCTGAAGAGAAACACTTTGTTCAGTTAATGATTATATATTCAGCACTTGTTATGTGCCAAGCACTGTCTTATTTAATCCTCATGACAATGCTATGAGGTAAGTATTATTCTTAGCCTCATTTTGGAAATAGAGAAACTAAGGCAAGAGAGGTTAAGAAACTTTCCTGAAATCTCCAGCTATTAACCAGCAGAACTGGGCTCTGAACTAACATTCTGGCCATCCCACAAGGCCAAACATTTACCTTGTGTCCTTCTGTTTCCTATTATAAGCAACTTTGCAGTGAACATCCTAAAGATTAATTTTAGTTCTCATCAATTAATATTTCCTTACAAGGATCATTTATCTAAATGAATTTGTGAGTTGAGAGGTAAGCATATTTTGAATTAAGTGTTTGGGAATTTTTGATTATCTTTAGCTCAAAAAATTGAGACAGAATCCTTTTGAGTAAACTAACAATGTGTCAACATGAGGTTTTTTTTTAATTCAACTCTATTGAATTTGAATACAATAAAATGTATCCAATTTAATTGTATGGTTCAATGTTTTGAAAAATGTATACACCCATGTAACCACAACCACAAACCACAGTCAAGAAATAGAACATATCCAGCAACACCAAAAGTTTCCTTGTGCCCACTTGCACATCCCACAAGCTTTGAGAACTGATTCCTTTTACTTGTAGTGCTCTTCTTAGAGAGATAAATAAACTTTTCGGTTATAGGCCATCTCATTCCCAAATGAACTATCTCCAGGCAGAAATTAATTTTTGTACTTCTCTGTTTTCTTTTCTACTAGAATCCATGTCAGAAAGCGTGGACTTGAAGCTACCAATATTAAAACTTCTTTCACTATGTGAGCTGAAAGCAGGCATCCACTTGGCTCTTGACACCAAGCCTAAAATTCCCATGTCCCATGGACCACTCCCACCAGCCAGCCCTGACTTTTTGGATATTTGACTTTCATTTGGATAAAGAAACATTTAAATAGCTATAATGCCTACTTCCCTGAGGGAGTGTTATACATCTGTCCAAAAGATGGGAAATTTCAGTTGCTGAATGATCAGGAAATTTCACTTTTAATCCCAAGTATAAAAGTAAGTTCTACAGACATGACCAACTATACTAGCATGTAATAATGGAATGTTATAATTTTTAAATGGCTATCTATGTACAAGAAAACTAACTGCCAAAAGGGTGAAATGGTTGGTACAAGGTCACACCATTTAAGATACACTTGGGATACTCCTGGGCATATATCTGGGAAAAAAACATAATTCAAAAAGATACATGCACCGTGTTCCTTGCAGCACTATTTACAATAGCCAAGAAGACATGGAAGCAACCTAAATGTCCATCAACAGAGGAATTGATAAAGAAGACGTATATACAATGGAATATTACTCAGCCATAAAAAAAGAATGAAATAATGCCATTTGCAGTAACATGGATGGACCTAGAGATTATCATACTAAGTGAAGAAAGTCAGACAAAGAAAGACAAATATCATATGATATCACTCATATGTGAAATCTAATTTTAAAATTATATAAATTAACTTATTTACAAAACAGAAACAGATTCACAGATTTCGAAAACAAACTTATGGTTACCAAAGGGGAAACATTGTGGGGGAGAGATAAATCAGGAGCTTGGGATTCACATACACACACTACTATATATGAGAGAGAGAACCAAAAATGACCTACCGTATAGCATACATATATACTCAATATTCTGTGATAACCTATATGAGAAAAGAATCTGAAAAAGAATGTATATATGTATATGTATAACTGAATCACTTTGCTGTACACTTGAAACTAACACAACATTGTAAATCAACTATACTCCAATAAAATTTTTTTAAAAAAAGATTCAGTTGGGATAAAAAAACTTTTCTAATGGGATAAACCACCTCTTCTTCCCAAATCTCAGCCTGCTAGCTCAATCTCATGTTCTTTTCACAGTATTATGCTGCCATTCCATATTGGTGTCCCTTAGGCATGACTGTTCCCAGACAGAAATAACAGATATTGTATTCACTGCACCATGAGAAAATTCTCATGGCCCTCATTTTGCAGTATCATTCAGATATCACTTGCAAATCAACCTTATTATACCCATCCTCATACTGAGTTGGTGTAACACAGACACAAGATTACCTGGTTACCATCTAGGATCTGCCAATTATCAGTCATGTGACCTTGAGTAAGTTAATATTCCTGTGCCTCAGTTTCCTCATCTCTAACATAGTGATAATTTTAGTGCTTGCTTCCTAGGGTTGTTGCTAGAAGGAAATGGATTAATATATGTATTTAGTAGAGAACTTGACACATTACCATCACAATATCATCATGACTATAAAATACTTTAACCAGTGTAGATTCACTGAATGTCCCTCTTGCTCACTGTCTCTCTCTCCAGTTCCAATCTGCTCTGCAGGGATAACTCACATTAGACACATAGCAAAGACCCTGAACATCCCAGTGATCTCTAAGGATAAATTTATGAGAGCTTTCTGGCTTCCACTAGAGTTAAGAGGATTAAGAGAAGGCAGCACTTTGGGCATTCTGAAGAGGCTTTCTGAATGGAGTGGACCTGGGGAGGGGCAGGAATTGTTGGGCCGGAGCTAAATGGTTTCCCTTATTGTGGAGAAAGTGACTGACTGTGAAACAGCCCTGCTTATTTTGCAAGTTTAGATCAGAAGAAGCAAATGGTCTAGGTGTTGCCCTGGCCAGTCTTGACCAGTGTGGTTGGGTACCACAGTCTTTACATGTTCCGACCATGGCCTGTAAAGTTTACACCTTTACCTGCATGATTAGGGACAGTTAGATCTGACTCCATGTGTCTTCCATTTCAGAGATTTTGTCCTCTGAAACCCACCCTCAAGTATCTTCCATCCTTGTTTCTCACGTCGTGTTGTATTATTTGTCATTCTCCCTGACCATAGGCTAGTTTCCTCCTCATGGCTGGAGACGTCACTACTGACAGCTCACAGCTTCTCAACTTGTGCTTCTCATCACCATTGGAGAAGGAAGACCTCTTTTTTCTTAGTTCAAATTCTAGGCAAAATGGGTCTGCACTGGGTCAGGTGCTAAGGTGAGGGAGGTTGGGATCCTATAAAAACATGACAGCCCTTGCTGGAAGCACATGCTGGGAACGGTGGGAGAGCATTTCCCCAGAGAGGGGGTTGGAGCGGGTGGGGCTGCTGCTCTCGCAGTGATGGTGGGGGTAACCACCTCCACCATGACCCTTTCTTAATTTCCTTCTGCTTTCTGCCTTGCGTCCCCTCACTTTCATTACTCAGCAGCATGCTGTGGGTGTGACTTTTGCTCTTGTGTGCCATTGGTGCCATCTGCTCCTGCCTTGTCTCCTTTGATGTCATGATACAGATGGCAAGGACACAATGGGAAGTGGCACTTAGTTCAATATGGTAGCTCTGGCTACATCCAGCCTGCCCTTGAATCAGTGCTGCTTATAAGTAATTCCAGCTCATATGAAAGTCTAATAACACAATCATTATTACATTATGGTTTAGCCTCTGAAATCCCATTATAAATTATTGAAACTAGATGCACCCTTTCCAAAATATGCATTTTTTACAATAGAGGAGCTAATATCTAGGATTGCTTTAAAGGTAATCTGATCGATTTTTAAAAAATGATGACAACTTGCCATTAACAAGCTACCAAAGTTCAGGAGTATTGTTGCTATTATACACAATGGAAAATATCTTCCAAATATGCTTGTTAATTTGACCATGTAGGTGTCAGAGCTAATCAGTCAACAGCTACAGCTAATGCAGGAAAGAAGAAAAATTAATATTCATTAGACTCTTGTTTACACGTCTGTTGTCAAGGTTAATCAGTTTGCTTTAAGCACAACATTTCACTCTTATTAAAGTCATTAGTACCCTTCAGTACACGGAGAACACTGGGGTCCACAAGTGTTTGATTTATACATCACACACATTGCACAGGGACCCATGCTTAAGCCATATTTTGCTGGAATTTAGACATAAACCTTTATTGAGACCAACCAATTAATCTTCTTCACAGTAGAATGATAGGTAAAAAATGTAACCCAAATTTAGGTGTTTAGTCATATTCTCAATTGCAGAAACTAACAAGTATTCAGCCTTTCAGCTTTAACACAAACATTACATAGACTCATACCAAAACAGTCCCTACTGGGCACTGGCAATGCAAAAAGGAATTTTGGCATTTTGTTTACCTTTGTGTCAAAATTATCATTATAAACAACTGAACTGTGATCAAAAATTTTCTACCGAAGAATAGTTAATGTATCTAGCTAGTCCATGACTGTAATCTTATCAGAGGATTCGCTTTTCCTATTACAAATAGGAAATGACTCTTTTAGTAATTTTTCACCCCCCTCCAAGTGTGGAGCTGGCAATTTGATGGAAATTCCAGCCTGACATTATTCTAGTTTACTCCTCAACAACAGTTTACACAGGGAAGTGAGCCTGGGAACGGTTCTCTCCCCATCACTCTTCATCTCACGAAGAAAGCTGATAGACATCATGTAACGTGGATCTCAGCTTTCACCTGAGTTTCCTTGGTGTTTAGTTCCAGAAACAGGAATTATGATGGGTTACTCAGCAAAGACTCATCCTGATACCCAGTTACTACAACATCTGAAGCCTGCTCCAGACACACCAGTACGAGTCTCAGACTCCACAGAAACAGTCTGTTTCTTCGAGCTGCAATGGAGCTGTGTTGTTTTTCCTTCTTTTCATCCTGTGACCCAATGACCAGGATGCTCTGGATAAATGCCCCTTGGCTATAACAAATAGAACAAACAATATTCCTTCTGTATGCAAGTTACATGTTTTTGTGACAGTGAATATGGAGGGGCCTCAGAGGACAAAGATTTTTTTCAATAACTGCCATAAGAGGACTGAATATTAATTATTCTCAAACTAAAATGTTATTTTTAGCAAATTTCTTCTAAAACTTAATTAACACATAGCTAATACATTCATACAGTAGGAGATTTCATTTGTACTTTGGTGGAGCTATTTGTAATTGATTCTGCTAGTTTTTTTCCTGAAAGCTCTTAAAAATAATTGGACATTCCATTGGAGTACTCTTGACATTTACTGTAGATAGATGACATATAGAACTTTCAGCAAAAAATAATCTCCACAATACCATAAAAATATAGAATATAGTATTTGGGAATTGCATTAATTATTTATGAGTGAGAAAGGACTAAATCTACTGCCATATTGGAAACGGCCGTCTATCTGGCCTGGAGTCTTAGTTTGGCTCCTCAAGTTTTTTACCATGTAAAATTGCACTGTCCAATACAATAGCCACTAGCCACTTGGAGACATTAAAATTTAAATTAATTTAAACTAAACAAAATGAAAAATTCAGTTCCTCAGCCACATTTCAGTATTCAGTATCCACGTGAGCTGGTAATCGCCCTATTGAATGGTGCCAGAAGAGAATATTCCTGGTCATCTCAAAAACTTTTATTGGACAGTGTTAATATAAAATTTATGCAGTCCTCGCCAATCACAAAAATGATCTATTCTTCAATCACTTTCCAGGAGATTTTCATTTCAATGTTAACCTAATAAAGATGTATTTTGACCTCTTGTCTCCAAAGATCATTCCCATACAGTAACAGCAACAAGACACAAAAAACCAAATTCCACTGCCAATGAGACTGGAAGATGTTTAATTCAAATAAAATGTACATACAGAAAATGATGGACAAATCATAAATGATGTAGAAGGTAGAAGGAAGGTCCTATCTAAGCAACTGAGTGTGTGTGTGTGAAGAGTGGCCACAGAAGCAAGCAGATGTGTCTACAGAACCTGCAAAAGGCTCAGAAATGGGAGGTCAGTTCTAGAGATGGGGACTTCTACTTCTCACTTCTGTTCTGCACTGTCAGAGTGCTTCTTTTACTCTAGTAAGAAACTACATGTTTTATCCTCTTTATTAACCACAGGTTCAGGACTAGGGATACCAGGTACAAGGACAGACAGTAGAAGGGGTGGCGCACTGAAAACAATGTCACCCAGTGAATACCGACACCCTGACTGCTGAGAAACCTTCTGTCTTCTTTCCCCATCCAGTTCCAGAGCACCCATCAGCTGGGTTTTTTATCTTCCTCTGTCATCACCTCACCTTCTAAACAGGAGATTGGAAACTCCTTCTGTGGAGAAAACAAACAGCTCTAGAGGGAAGACACTAGTATTGATAAGAGGGGTCCCTTTAAAAAGCCAGACGGCCTCTCTATTGCCTGCAATGCAGCCACCAGCCCACACCCCCTCCCCTTGCACAAACAGATGTCAGGCAATTTTTTAGTGCCTCACTCTTCAACATAAAAGAACAGCCAATGATAACCATGTATTTGAGGATTATCTCCAACAAGAAATAGAGAGGTTGAAATAAGCAAAGTGGAAAAGCAGAAACAGGAAAAAAAAGGGAAAATGCAAGAAGAGGAAAACGTTGGAGAAAACATGAGAGATAAGGGAATATTACACAAATAAAACAAGAACAGCATACCACTAAAGGAAATGGAAAGGCAATTTAAAATATGTGAGTAAATATATAAACTGTGGAAACTTTGGAAGACAAAGGTGAGGAACTCTACCAAAACTGAACAAGGAAAAAGAGATGATGATAGAAGAAGAGAAAATTAAAGTTCCAATATTCTAAGTTCCAGGGGAAAAAGAAGAATAGAGAAAATGATGCAGAAGAAATACAAGAATATTTCCCCAAACTGAATAATATGAGTGCCAGCACAATGCATGAAAAAGAACCTACAGTCTGGCACAGGACTGCGAAATGTCCAAACAATAGGGACAAAACAGACCTTAAGAAAGATGGGTCATATCAAAAAGGATGAGAATTAAAATGACAATGATTTGGGCAACAGTGATTTTGTCTAGTTCTTAGCCAGAATCAAGAGAAAAAGGCTGTATACATTATATTAAAATACTGATGTAAATGTCAGAGGAGACAACAAAAAAAGCTGAAAATGATTTACTCTGGGCCCCGTTGTGAGGAACTGTGAAAGAGGAATCAAGAGACTGGTGGATTTTTGTTCTGCTGAACAAAAAAATCTTTGATAACTAAAATTATTTGTAGGTACTATGGGATAAAAATAAATTTTAAACAAAACAAAACCCTATCCAAGAAAATAATTGCAAGTTATTTAACATCCAATTCTTATCAAAATCCTAGTTTAAAGAATAAACAAGCAAACATACAAACAATTAAACTTTTGGATTCAAATCTGGGAAATATCAGATTATAAACTGTATGAAGTGAATGAAGTAGTAAATAAGTATATGGGCCCCTTTTTATGTGAGGATTTGAAGACATAAAATACGTAGACATCATAGATACAACACAACAGCACCTTGTTAAAAAAAACTTCTAACCACACTTCTAATCTTACCCTCAATTCACAATAAGGATTCCTGAAATCATTAATAAGCACAGAAAATAGCCTAACTGACTGACAAAGAATACTTTTTCATGTTCAGTTTGTCAAAAATACTAGTTATCCTAACATCTTGACCACGACATTTATTGTGTCAATGATTATATAAAAATCCTAAGAGCACTCTTTTTCAGGATGACTTTTCTGGAAACTGAAATTTGCTAAAAAGGACTACAAAATCCCAAATACATTATCATGAAACCCTGAAACTCCTGTTTCCCACCAGGTCATCCATCGGAGCATTGGTGATGCCTCCAGACTTTAACAGCACAGAAGACGTTATTAATGAGGGCAGATTTAAAAAGGAAGTCTGTGAATGTGATTTGATGTGTATTTTACAAACTCCTACATATCAGTGTAGTACAATGGATATCTGTCAGTTGCCTGCTTAAGTATCTCTGGTGGCTACCTTCAGCCTAGTATGTAAAACTCCTTAATCTTTTATTCAATAACCTACATCAATTTTCTGTCCTTTCCTCATGCTTCTAAACACTTTCTCAGCTCAAGCCAGATGAATCCGCTTGCTTCTTCCAAGTCTGGGTTTTCTGTCCAGAAAACATATTGTGCCTTGATGCATATTGTCTGTCTGCCTTGAATGTCCTCACTTCCCCTCTACCAAACCTTATTTTTGTCCATCTTAAAGCTTTGGTTCAAAGCTCTGCTCCAAGAGGCCCTTCCTGACTGATACTAACTGTGGTTGTTGCTGTTGTTTGGTTGGTTGCTTACTTGGTTTTTATGACTCTGGGCCCTCATAAGAATTACTAGTAACTTTATCAATATTTCAGTTTTCATCATGGACTTACAGCAAATTACTGACCAACTTGTCACTGTTGACAGTGGGCAAGATTTCTTCTACTTACTGGGACTTCAACTCTACATATCCTATGTCAGATTTCTGCGGATTTCAGTCTCACTTTAAAGTATGGATCCATTGGTCCATAAATCTGCCTCACACACACAGTGTGTGTTTCTATAGTGACTGCACTCCTCAAGTGTCTATGCATTTCGGGCTATGAAGGCTGTTCCCCTGGGGGTTTGGCAACACGCTGGCATTGTGCGGGGTGTAGGTCACATCATGGCTGGTACACTTTCTGGTGAATTTAGGCAGAGGGGAGGGAGGAGCCCCAGAGCACAGCCCTCCAGGCATCACCACTGACCCCAATGGGTCTGGGGCTGTAACCCACTGGTCTGCTGCTTTGGAGCAGGAGAAAATGGTGAGTCCACACTCTGGTTCTGAGTCCATCCACACTTCAGCAATTTTTTGATACCTTGGCATTAGGGCCAAGCCAGCCATCTGGGCTTCTTTTGTGGCTGCTAATCTCAAAATGGCCCTCAGGCTTGCAATGACTCTTCTGAGGCTGTGTGGTGAGAAGTAGGAGCAGTGATGACACACCTCTCCCAAGGCTGAACTGCAGGCCACCCTCCACCTGGTCCCCATTCGCATGTCCTTTCAGTGCCCTGGTTTCCTCCAGGGTTTTTTTGGGGGTGGAGGAGGAAGGAAGGAGAGACCTATGTCAGTCACACATCTTTCAGGAAATGCCCATCACTCTAGACTTTCTTAATCTTTCTGTCCCCTCGAACTTTTGGAAATCTGGTCAAGCCTGTAGACTTCTCAGAATAACACTTCTAAAGGAATAAAATAAAGGCATAAAAAGAAAATATTTATATTAACATACAGTTAACCAAATGTTATTAAAATACAATTTATGGTAGTTATCTATGTTTATTAGCACACAAATAACAAGATCTAGTATCTAATTTAATAACAACTCTAATTTCTAATGCTGTTGAACTTCGCAATTTCCAGGTAGCTGAAACAACTGTGATATAATAAGAAATGGGATTTCCATTGATGATAAAAGTCACAGATACTGTGAATATAGCAATGCATCCATTTTAAAAGTTAATTTTTAAAATTAGCAATACATAAACATGTTAAAAATCTAAACTCTTGTGTGGTAGGATGAAATTCTTCCTCCTTGCCCTGTTCCCCACCCTCTCAGTTTCCCTTTCTAGAAGCACTGTCATCTGTCTGTGTGTCACCTTCCAGAGAAATTCAATGTAAATATATACCAGGAAGGGGGAGAAAGTTATGTATTTTATTTGTTCACTTAAAACATCTTGAAGATTGTTTCATTGCAGCTTACACTTTTTAAGGACAGATAGCCTTCCACTGTGTGAATGTACCATAATTGAGTGAACCTCCACTGACATATTTATATTGCTTTCAATCTGTTCTTATGAATGTCATACACAATTTTGAAAACATGTGGATTATATATGTTGCACAGACTACTAAAAATGAAATTCTCAAAGGCAATTGTCCTCCAAAGAAGTTGCATCAATTTCCACTCCATTCAAGAATACATAAGAGTTGTATCTGGCAAATGTACAGGTTTTCCCTGGAACTTAGCACTATTTGGAAGAGGACTGGGAGTGAATTCACAGTACTGTTACCAATACTTTCCTCACCTTTTATTCTCTAATGCCTCGTGCTAAAATTTAGTAGAACTTGGTCATTCTTCCTACTCACTGGCAATTGTTTTCACTTTTGTGGCAATGCCTGATTTTGATTTTATATTCTTGGGGTGGCACAGAGTCCTGGCAGCCTAGATCAAGATGTTAGAGATTGTTTTAATAAATAATGTCCAGCAAATAGTTTCATCTGAGTGCCTATCGGAAGGAAGTGGGTGGTGGGTCTTGTGACAAGTCTCTTCAACTATGGCCCATTGGAAACTGAACACCAACTTCAAAGCATGTAACACTTGTCTTTTCTAAGAGGTTTAACTCAAAGAATATGTTAAGATAAATGATGCCAGTAATATTCTAACAATGATGGGCTATCATTTTGTTTCCATAGTTACCTGTGTTTCTATTAGCTTAAGGCTTCAGATGAGTAGCTTCAAACTCTGGTTTCTTCTTCAACTACGTCAATAGTAACAATTTTTCCTTCTACTGGGGAGGCAAACTAAGTTGTAAATCTCATTAATGAAGAAGACATTTCTACAATGTCCAAATTCTACAGTGCTCAATTAGATTAAATTCAGAGCAATAAAACATTTCTGAATATGTTCTCAGAGAAACTCATATCATAGTTTTCCTTATTTGACATCATCTTTACCAGTTAAGAGAACACACTTCAGATAATAGTAACGCTCTTTACAAATCATAATTTCCTGAATCTCTTCCTGGTTTTAGCTATGACAAGTTCTTTTGGTAATGCTGAACTCTAGACATGTTTATCTCAGACTTGTTTAGAATTTTATGCTAAAGGGCTTTTCTAATCATTGCAGTGAGTGAGCCAAAATCTAGAATAGGCTCTTCATGGGAGAAGAAGTAGGATAATTAAACAAAAGTCGTTAGAGTTGATTAAAGTGATGATAAAGAGTAAATGGATTCACACTTACAGGTTCCAAAATCCAATGTAAAGAATTGACCCCATGGCTAATCTCAGGGCAATTAGGTACTCATGAAGACCTAGTGAAATTCTTTAAGTTTAGATTTTAAAAAGTAATGTGTTATCAGGGGAAACAGAAAATCCAGACCTTAGAGACTAATTTTGATTCCTATGAAAATAGTAGGAATCAGGATAACATATTAAAGAGAACTCAGTATTGGGAAAAACCTAAAAGGTGTGGCTAGAAATATATCCTTCTATGCTCTCCTCCTGTGAAAGGAGGAAAGACTGAGTGATCAAAGGAAATTGTAACTGCAACAGATCTTGGCTTTACTCCTTCCTTCCTTCTGCTTGGTCACTGGCTCCAACATAGCTCTCAATTCTAACCCGTGTGACATATTCATATGTCATATGTGTTCTGGGCATATCAGCAGTTAAGGGTCCAAAAATAACTGGTTAGACGGAGTGTCATGGTAAATAGTGCATTTTTGACTTACTATATTTTAAACTTATGATGGGTTTATTGGGACATAACCCTACTGTAAGTCAAGGGAGATCTGTATATATAATGGAATATTATTCAGACATAAAAGAGAAGGAAATCTTGCCTTTTGTGACAACATGGATGAACCTTGAGGGCACTGTGCTAAGTGAAAAAAGTCAGACAGAGAAAGACAGATACTAAATATTTATATGTGGAAACTGAAAAACTTGGATCATGCAGGGAACTCTACTCAATATTCTGTAATAACCTATATGGGAAAAAAATCTGAAAAAGAGTGGATATATATATATATATATATATATATATATATATATATATATATATAACTGAATCACTTTGCTGTACACCTGAAAGCAACACAACATTGTAAATCAACTATACATCGATATAAAATAAAAATGAAATTTAAAAACTCTTTTAAAAAAGCTGAATCATAGAAAAAAAGAGCAGAATGGTGGTTGCCAGGGGTTGAGTGTGGGGGAAATGGGAGATGCTGGTCAAATGGTGTACACTTCCAGCTATAAGATGAATGAGTTTTGGGCACCTAATGTACTGCCTGACGGCTATAGTTCATACTGTATTATATACTTCAAATTTGCTTAGAGCATAATCTTAAATGCTCTCACTTCGAAAAAGAAACAGTAATTATGTGAGGTGATGGAGGTGTTAACAACCCTTATTGCTGTAATCATTTTGCATTATATATGTGTATGAAACCTATACAATGTTATATGTCAACTGTATCTCAATAAAGCTGGAAAAAAAAGAATTCTACATTAGCCCGTGTGTATGTATGAAGGCAAATGATGAAAGGAGATGCTTCTTACACGACTCCTTTTAATTCTCTAAAAGTATTTCCATTATATAGATATTGGAAGGTCAGAGGGAAGTTGCAGAAATAATAAACCTTAACATGAATCAGTATGAGGGTGAGTAGAAGCTTGTGAAATTCCAGCCCATGTTTATGGGCATGTTCCAAATGTGATGGCTGGCGTCTACACTAGTCACATTATGGAGGGACTCTGCCTGCTCCAAGAATTTCAAAGGACAAATAAGGAATTTTTTTTCTTTTTTTGGCCGCGCTGCAGGGCATGTGGGATCTTAGCTCCCCGACCAGGGATTGAACCTGTGCCCCCTGCAGTGGAAGCAGAGTCTTAACCACTGTACCGCCAGGAAATTCCCAAGAATCTCAAAGGAGAGATATAGTACTGAGAGAACAAATTATGACAGTATGAGGCTGCATAAAGCAGGACCTGAAAATTTTGCTTCAGGGAACTGGAGGAGATGATGTTTTTGTTCTGAGTCTATGTGATTGAGTCAGGGTTCTGCGCTCTGCCCTCGGGGCCGCCTCAGGATATTCATCTTCCTGTGTGTTTCAAGTCATTTGTGAAATGAGGATATTAACCCTGCCCACTGAATCAGTCAGGGTGAAAGTGGCTTCAGGTGACTGAAGAGCAAGCTAACCTTGGCTCAGTCCATAAAGGCATGAGCAGTTCTCGGGCTGCCCCAGCAGCTTCCTGATGGGAGGCTTGCAGGTCCTCTGTGCCTTCCTTGATTTTCCTACCCCTGTTGAAATGGCAGCAGTGCCTCAGACAGCTCATTCTCACACTTTCAAGTCCAAGTTTCAAGTTGGAAGCAGTGAGAGCGGGCAGGGGAATGAGGAAGAGAAACACCCCCCAAAATGACCCTCTCCCTTCAAGAAAGAGGAAATGTCTTCCCAGGATCCCCTTGGCAGATTTTCCTCTGTGTCTCCTTGACCAAAACAATTCTCTCGCTGCAAGAGAGGTTATGAGAAAGAGCATTTGATTTGCTATCCTCTGCGGCAGGAGGGCAGGCAAGAGAGATGGAGACAGATAGAGCTGGCCACAACCACCTCAGGCCAGAACTGTGAATGTTAAATGGGATAAAACATGTAAAACAATTTGCACAGGCACACGTTGTAAATATTCAACAAGAAGGTAACACTTATTTGCTATTGTTATTTGCCTTGAAGAGAGAATATTTTAATGGAGAGACTTTGTCATGCGCTTTAAATATTTGAGTGTTGTGATACCTGTGATGAGAATAGAGTTGAAATCATAGTAATTTTCTGTGAGATCTGTTTCAAAATGATATTGGCTCTGATGGTAAGCACACCATCGACACAATTTTCAAGCAGGATTTGAAAGACCCCTGTTATTTAGGTGGGCACTTTCATTAAGGGTAAATTTGGGATTCCTTCTAGTGGAAGCTTCTATGATTCTACACTATAATCATCAGAGGCTCAAGACACAAGATCCCTCCCTTAGCTTAAAATGGACTTAATTTGTGTTTGGGGCTAAATTGCGATGTTCTGGCTGGATCCAGAATTTCTAAAATGAGGACATAAAAGACTATTACAGCTCTGCAATTGCAATGAGATATGCAACTCCTTCATGATTAACAGAGAAGAGAATTGTTGCTTAGATACTGACAAGTACAAAATAATAGTAATTTTTTTTCCTGTGTAGAGGTACAGAATTCATTTTAGTTTTAGATATTGAAATTCTAAATACTGATATCTCCTCAAGTTAAAAATGAACATTGGGGTCAGTAACTTACCCACAACTTCCTTATTGGATCATCTATTCTTAAAATGACTGTATATTTCCCATGTTATGACCTTCCCTGTCACATGTGCATTCTCCATCCCTTTGTTAGGATTTTGTGAACATGCTATGAACATGTTAGAATGGTATAAATGATATTTGCTGTGTATGATTTGTTTCCCATCCCCAATCCTGCCAGGGGGAGGGAGGTGTTATATCTCAAGAGACTCTCTTACCAAGTCCAAGTTTTAAATCAATTAAACTTGTACAGACTCCAACATACCATCTTGATATGACCTTGAGCCCTGAAGTACATGGACGAGTGGAATGATCACAGCCAAGTTGGAAAACTGTCTCTGAAAAGAGTAGTTGGTTGACAAACATCAGTAGTGACTCAACCAAGGGAAGGGGTGACTTCCTCAAATTGAAAGGGGCCCTGAAAGTAAGACAAACGCTGAAACCATATTCCCCAAATTCATATTTTCATGCTGCTTTAAGCTATCCAAGGAACTCACAGCAGAGATGCAGAGCTACTTACTGAGAAGCTCAGGTACTCCCTTTTTATACCATCAGCACTTTCTTCTCCTCACACTTTCTCTTCAACCTCTTTCCAACTGTCTTCCACTCCACCAGTCACCAAAACTGTTCTGTTCAGGTCACCAAGGACCCACACTTGGTGATGCCCTACGGCTGTTTTTCATCCTCACCTTCCTTGTCTTCTGAGTATCATTCAACAGTGTGACGACGTCTTCTCCCTGTGTGGCTTTGGTGACGTTACACTCTCCCTGTGCTCTTTCTTCCTGTCCAGCTGTTCCTCCTCAGGACTTTTTCCTGGTTCCTCTTGCTTTACTCCAACTCCTATTATTGGAGGATCACTGACCTTCAGTTGGGTTCCTCCTCTTTTCTGTCTACACTCTGACTAAGGCTTGAAGTTCCAACTTTAGCCAGTGCTGATCTGTCTCCAGTGAGGAGCTTCTCCTCCGAATCCCATTTCAGTGCATGGCTAATAGGTTTCAAACTGGACATGCACAGAAGGAGTCAGGCCTTCCCTTCTCCCACTCACCACCACATGACCTCATTCATCCCCTGCCTTCCCATACCATCGCCCACTCAGTTAATAATGCCTGAAACCTGGGAATCATCCTTGAATACTACTTCTCCAGTGCCTTCACCACCAGCCAACCAGCAATTCCTGTCAATTCATCCTCCAAACGTGTTTCACGCACATCCACCCACTTTCTCCACCTCCACCACCGCACCTGGTCTAACTACCAGCATCCCTCACCTCGTGTGCGGCAGTGGCCTCCTAGCAGGGTTCTCAGCTTCTTTCCTTGGCTCCCCTATGATTCATTCTTGCCCAGTGGTCAAAACTACAATCATACTACAACACCCCCTACTCAAAACTCTTAAAAGGGTTCTTACCACTGCTTAACTAACACCCAGACTCCTTACTGTGGTCTAGAGGTGTTTCACATTCCAACCCCTGGCAATGTTTTTAACATCACAGCCATTCTCGTTCTTTCTGACTGAGCCTCTGTCACACTGACCTAACACACCAGCCTCTTTCTTGCTGCAGGCCCTTTGCACTTGCTGTTTCTTCTCTTAGAATTTTCTTTGCCTGGCTCTTTGCATAGCTCACCCCTCCTGCTTCAGTCTCACCACCTGATCAGTGATGCTGTGCTCACTACATTACCTAAGGTTTTATTTGTTTGTTTGTTTACTTATTTATTTAGACTGGTAGGAAGACAGTTCTTTCCTCTGGGATTTCAGGCACATTTAGAATAAAACATGGACGGAATATGAGAAGGAGAAGCAACACCAGTATTTGGGAGACAAACTAGATTATGATGAGAAGGACCCCATTTGATCACCTCTCCTTGATCTTTTAATTTTCTATCAAGAATGATAAATTCTAAAGCCATTGGGGTCTTG
Organism: Aethalodelphis obliquidens; assembly: GCF_003676395.1. Taxonomy (NCBI): domain Eukaryota; kingdom Metazoa; phylum Chordata; class Mammalia; order Artiodactyla; family Delphinidae; genus Aethalodelphis; species Aethalodelphis obliquidens. The sequence goes on from NW_020838006.1 coordinate 1,059,905, forward strand.
CAGGTCACTGAAATGAATGTGATGGGCTATGAGTAGGGCAGTCAGGAGTGGTACAGCAGTCAGCACACGTCTATGTGAAGGTATTCAAGGGGCAAATTTTAAAATGCTGAACATGAGAAGCTAAGCCTGGCTGAGGGCTGAATTTGGCCTATGAGCCACCAGTTTAAGATCCATACCTAGATGTCTCTCATTTGTTGAGTAAGTCAGATCATTCCTAGTTCTATAAGCATCAACTTTATGTGCTTCTATATGTACATTACTAAAAAAAATAATATATAGTCATAAATAAAACAGTCTAGAACCACATATTCTTTACTTGCCCTTTAGACATTTTTCTCTTTTTCTATCTATGCTTTTGAAGTACTACAAATTATAATGTTGTATAAGTATATTTACCTAACTTAGTTTCCAGTCAAAGCACGTGGAGGTGACCCTGAAGGGCACCATGGAAACATGTGAAGCAGGGGGGAGGTCATTTTGTGTTTTAGATCAGCACATCTGTGTTTTGCAAAAATCACTCCAGAACAGTGTGGAGTAGGATAAGAAGTAGAGGAAGTAGGGACAGTGGTTAGTAACTATTGCGGTAATTTAGATGAGAACTGATAATGGCAAAGACAGTGAGTTTGGAGAGATGGAGAAGAAATAATCAAACTAGAAAATCCAGGTTAAGAAAAGCTACAGCAGACGTGTATTAAAGTTTTAAGTTTCCTAACGGTCATGGAAAAACAGGAAATGAAAGATGTTATTCCATAATAATCACATAGTAAAATACTGTATACCAGTCACGACCAAAATTTTCTTGAACTCCAAGAGGAACACATCAAGAATACAACCCTGCAAAGAACACTGTGCATGAATATGGCTGTATCTTATCTCAGCCTTTGATGAAAGACAAGGGTAAAATATTAATTCATAATTCAATTTTAGCATCTCTATAAGGAGTTAAAATAATATCACATAGACGTTATTTTCTTATGACCACTACCATGGAGAGAGAACTTTAAAAATCTAGGAGATAAATTGACAGCATGTCTCTCTTTTTTTTTAATATTTTAATTTTATTGGAGTATAGTTGATTTATAGTGTTGTGTTAGTAAAGGTGTACAGCAAAGTGATTCAGTTATATATATACATATATTCATTCTTTTTTAGATTCTTTTCTCATATAGGTCATCACAGAATATTGAGTAGAGTTCCCTGTGCTATATAGCAGGTCCTTGTTGGTTATCTATCTTATATATAGTAGTGTGTGTGTATGTGAATCCCAAGCTCCTGATTTATCCCTCCCCATAACGTTTCCCCTTTGGTAACCGTAAGTTTGTTTTTGATATCTGTAAGTCTGCTTCTGTTTGTAAATAAGTTCATTTGTATCTTTTTTTAAATTAGATTCCACATATGAGTGATATCATATATTTGTCTTTCTCTGTCTGCCTTACTTCACTTAAGTATGATAATTTCTAGGTCCATCCATGTTGCTGCAAATGGCATTATTTCATTCTTTTTTATGGCTGAGTAATATTCCGTTGTATACATGTACCACATCGTCATTATCCATTCAACTGTCTATGGACGTTTAGGTTGCTTCCATGTCTTGGCTATTGTAAATAGTTAACAGGATGTCTCTTAAACCATGTTTTTCAAACTTCAGATTATGACCTACTAAGGACTGTGAAATCAGTACACTAGGTCAGAAACAGCACTTTTAAAAATGAAACAATAAATTTGAATACAAAATAGGATATTTTTACTTAGCAAGGGCAAGTGCTAGAACACAAAACTTGTGTGCGTGTGAGTTTGTGTGTACATGTGGCCCAATACATTCTGTACTGCAGGTCATGGTACAAACAGGTTGGAAAAGCTCTTCTTTACACAACCCTCCTGTATTGACTCATCTCAGTTGTGATTCTGAGATCACTGTAGGGTGGAGAAGGGAGGAAGATGTCTGGGCTGTTAGACAAAAGCAGAGTTGCAATCAGTCATCCTTTGGTATGTGATAGGAAACTGATGTCCTCCTGATTCTACCTGAAGTTAACCCAGGTAGTGCCAGCCTCTCTTCACAAAATGCTACCAAGGACATAAGGCTGCCAAACCCCCAATCTGTCTGAAGCTGAACCACGCCCTGGTGGAAGCTGCTGCGTTCTGTCCCTTAAAGACTCAATTTGTCTAAGTCACAAAGCTTGAGTTTGAGCAGGCATGCATCTTGGGCAACACACCAGAGGGTAGAGAGCTGTGTGCTGTCTGGTACGGTCAGGACACATCCTCTATTGTTTCTTTCACTATACTCTCAGAACACTCTAATTACAGAATACTTCACTCTGGTCAACAGATGTGTGGGGACCTGGTGAACTGGAGGGTGTGTGACTTTCTAAAGGGGGTTACCCAGACCCAGTTATCTGTGGGAATGGGATCCCAGTGTTTTCAGACCTCCCCAGTTGTCAAGAGATCCAGATTTTTGTGTAAAATGACTTGTCTTTAAATATTGGCAACATGGTTTTAAAAATTTAATGACAGGCCAAAAAACTCCATGGGCAAGATCTGCTCTCATGGCTCCTGGTTTGCCTCTTTCCACCTAGATCAGGCTTTTGTGTTTGTTTTCCATTCTTTTTTGTTTTTTTGGTCAAGAAATGGGAAAAGAATTTGAAAAAGAATGGATACATATATGCATATAACTGAATCACTTTGCTGTACACCTGAAACTAAGACAACATTGTAAATCAACTATACTCCAATATAAAATAAGAATTTAAAAAGAAATCCTTTTCTTTAATTGAATTTTATGTAGAAGTCCAATAAATAAAACCACCACCAATGAAAGTGCTGCTCTTTGAGGGGTGGGCTGGAGCTGTTTCCATTTGCCTCAGTCTTTCTAGCTCTGCTCTCATGAGCCCCCGGCTCTAGAAAACAGGGAAACCACAGATCTAAATGCTAAAATATTGTCTTTTTTGAGACAGAATTCTTTTTTCTTTTTACTTAAATTGGGAATTTGCCAGCAGGTGTCATTACTCTTGAGGCCATTCTTATATTGTAATACTAAGATTATATCATTAACATGTGGAAGGATGTTTGTCTTTTTTTAATTTTTATATACGTTGGGGCAGAAGGGAATACATAGATCATTTAAGTGAGCAGGATTAAATTATTTAGGTACAAGCTATAAATGAAGATTTCTAGACACAATCCTGTTTTAAGCCATTTTAAATCAGAGCTGACACTTTCAAAATCCATTCTGATATTGCTGTATAGATTCAGAAAAACATTTAAAATCTGAAAGCTATATCAAAGTCCTATAAGCTGGCCCATAGAGCAACTTGGGATTTCTGTTGGAATAAGGTGAGGTATAAACAAAAGTTCCAGAGATAGCACCTGACTATGCGATCAGAAGCTGTTAATAGAACACTTGATATTGAGAAAAGTAGAATTTTTCATAATTAAGTTCCCATTAAAGTGAAGGGAACAGGATGCTGTGCCCCATAGTTATAGGACACTCTGAAAATATTGTTACTTGGCTGTGAGGTAGGGCTGGAATCCAGCCTTTTCTATTCTGAGGCTGTGTTTTGGATTTTTCCCCTCCACTATGCAAATAACACAAGATTTAAAAGGTATTCATAAAAAACATTTTCTGGTGTCTGATTTAAGATAGCTTTGACAAAAGCAATAAAAAGACCACATATTTTGCTACTAAACAGATTTTGTGTTAAACAGATTTTACATATAACTTTTGGATAAAATCAGTTGACAGCCTTTGATAGAGGCAGACCAGACTGCTGGATATAAGTGTAGTAAAGAAAGCATCCTGAAATGTGGGTTATTTATTTACTAAATTTCAAATGCTTAACCTCCTTACCATCCACTCAGTAGGGTGGCAGGAGTAGAAATCAACATACATAGAAATATTATTTGTGTTCATTCTCCTACTGTATATTACACCCTACTTATTGCAGAACTATCTTTTATCTACCTTCCTGAGCACAAACTCCCTCGAAAAGAAAGCAGCTTTTGAACCAAGGTAATCTATCCATATTTTCTCTTTGTTTTCTTGCCCTCTGCCTCCCATTCCTTTTTTTTCTTTTTGCTAACTTCTATTGAACTCCTGACCTCGGGTAAAGATGCAGCTTTGCATGAATATTTGAAAGCGACTTTTGGTGATTTAGCTGCTAAATGTGTATGATAGAAGTCCAGCTAAACTTGGAGGCTCTGGGGGGTTTTTAACTCACCGGTGCCAGAAAGCAGACCAGTCTGGGGAAATCCAGCTAATGTCTCCCAGCTGTGCAGGGAAAGTGTGAACAGCTCTGTCACAAGCGCTGCCTTTCTCTTCTTTTCCAGACAGTACCTTCTACTCAAACCATCACTTCTCATTTGCCATTTGGACATCGGTGATGGAACTTGCTGCTTTATTGCCCACGGAGAAGCCAAGTGAGGAGTGTGGGGCTGATCTGGAAGTTTCCCTGGTACAAAAGAAGTTTCAGGCTCAGGCCTGGTCCTGGAGCAGACACACAGAAGGCTGACAGATTTGGCCTAAAGGTGGCTGGTGGACCAATAGATAATACAAGGAGAAATGGCCTTTTCTAGAGTCGTTCTTTCCAGATGAGAAAGTGACATGCCATCTCTCGGCCCTGGGAGCAAGCTAGCATTTCTTGGCCAGTTTCCAAAGCAGGTTTGTCAGAAGGCTGGGGCTGTTGTACAATCAAGAAAGAAGTGACAGAAACACAGGCAGCAAAAGCCTCAGAAACAAATAGTAAATTTTAGCTGTGAGGCAAATATTCCCAACCTTAATATTTTATCAGAAAGCAGGCTGATACTCAGCACAATTTGCAGCAAACACTTGGCTGCCCTCCAGCAGCCATTCCCTCCACCACTTAGAATTACTTAAGAAGATCTTGTCCACCTTTCCTACTTTAAAGACAGGGAAACTGAGACTCTGATGATTCCTGTGAGCCTCAGCTCCTTTGTTAGTATAATGAGGCATTGTGCTGCATGTTTTTCCAAGCTTTATAAGGACTATGATTTAAAAATTTCAGTTTGTTTTCGTGTCACACTTCCTTTAAATGCCAAATCACAGTAGTTTGAGTCTCACTCTGTTTGATCTCAGGAAATCCAGATACTGACTCTATTTCTTTCCCCCAGGAACCTGAGAAGTGCTCAGACCTTCCTAGATCTTCCCTGGTCGTCATTTGCCATTTCAGCCCCCAACTTGCTCTGGACCACAGACCAAGGACTATTCATTGCTGTGCTCTTCTTGCCAATTTTGAGCCAGCTTCTTGCAGGCATCTGTGCTCCCCGGGACCACGGTATTTTTAACAAAGTCAGCATTATAACTTTTAATGAGAATTTTCTAAGGTCTTGAAGATAGTGCAGTGCAAACCCAGTGCAGAATGTCTTCGTGATTCTCTCAGTCCTGTGAGTCCCCAGGTCCAGTCTCTCCCTTGGTGCCTCTTTGTTTAGAAGATTAGCATCTTTGCTTGGCTTTCATGTAGTCATAGTCATGTGACTATGCAAAACGGACCAGTTTAGTTGTCCCAAAGTGAGAACCTGAAACACATTTACCATAACTAATATGTTAGTTTTACTTGTTTCCCACAGCTGCTGTAACAAATTACTACAAACTTCGTGGTGCAGGACAACAGGAATTTATTCCCTCACGTTCTGGAGGCCAGAAGTCCAAAATCAGTATCACTGGGCAGAAATCAAGGCGTCAACGTGGCAGTGCTCCCTCTGGAGGCTCAAGGGGAGAATTGCTTCTGGCGGCTGCCTGCATCCTTGGCTTGTGGCCTCATCCCTCCACTCTCATTGACACCTCCTCTTCTGTGTGCGTCAAATCTCCCTCAGCCTCTAAGATTTCCACACCAATTCCAACATGTGTGTTTTTATTCCACACCACCAAGTACCTCTCTAATACCAGGGTGTCCTACAATTCAACTCACCTCTAACACAATCTACCTGGAGGGAGTGTCAGATCCCACAAGTCAAGGGCTCAGTCCTGCAGGACGGCCATCCTTACCCTTCCCCCAACATCAGACACTAAAAGCAAGTCCAGGCCCCGCCCATCCTTGGGTCTGATTAATTTTTTAGAGCAGCTCAGAAAACTCAGAGAAACATCTTACTTACTAGGTCACCCGTTTATTGTGAAAAGATACAACTCAGGAAGAGCCAGATGGAAGAGACACACAGGCAAAGTCTGTGGGAAGGAGCTCGGAGCTTCCCTGCCCTCTGCGAGTGCACCACCCTCCCCAGACCCCCACATGTTCACAAATAGGGAAGCTCTCTTGGTTTTTTATGGAGGCCTCAATACACAGGTACAACTGATTAAATTATTGGCCACAGGTAATGATTCACCCGTGATTAAATCACCTCCAGCTCCTCTCCCCTCCCCAGAGCTCAGGGGGTGGGACTGAAAGCTCCAAACCTCTCATCACTGCGTTGGCTCCACCAGCAACCATCTCCCATCCTTAGGTGGGAGGGCTTTCCAAAAGTCACTCGTTAACATAGCAAAAGACACCTTTAAAGCTCTCATCACAGGAAATTCCAAGAATTTTATTTAGGAGCTCTGTGCCAGGGAGGGGACTAAAGTGAAATATATATTTCCTTTAATAAATTACAATATCACAACCTCTCTATCTTAAACACCTGTTGTTAATTTTAAGAATTAAAACATAAGGGCTTACTTGGTGGCGCAGTGGTTGAGAGTCCGCCTGCCGATGCAGCGGACACGGGTTCGGGCCCCGGTACGGGAAGATCCCACATGCCGCGGAGCAGCTAGGCCCGTGAGCCATGGCCGCTGAGCCTGCGCGTCCGGAGCCTGTGCTCTGCAACGGGAGAAGCCACAACAGTGAGAGGCCCGCGTACCGCAAAAAAAAAAAAAAGAAAAAAGAGAAATGCAGAAACAAAGGAAAACAGTCCAACAAAACTAAATAATAATAGTTTAGTCATTAAGCAAAGTGAAGGACTTTAGTTCCTTTTCAAGGGCTATAGATAATATTCTGAGCTGTGAGCTCAGATAGAGACTGTGAGCTGTCTTATAGAGACTAAAACCAGGTGGAAGAAGTTAACTACATTATGACCATGACATAAGCTGCCACAATTCCAAAAGCTGGCCTCAAAGAAACGGGAACAAACCAACCCTGGAACTAAAGACTAACTGTACTTAAAGCAATCAAGATGATGGTAGTCTGACCACTGGTGGATGACCAATTTCAAGATGAGCGTCAGAGCTGACTGCTGTTTCTGCATGTAGCCCCCTCCCTCCGCCTATAAAAGCTCTTGCCCACTGATTGTCAGTGGGGGGAGTCGGCCTTTGGACAGGAGTCTGCCCCCCCACCCTCATTTGCCGACCTCCAAAATAAAGCAAACTTTCCTTTCCACCAACCTTGCCTCTTTATTGGCTTTTGAGCAGGAGCAGCTGGATCCACTTTCACTAACAGCTTTTGGCGCCAAAAGTGAGGCTGGGATCTCGCGATATCTGGCTCCCAGGTTCTCCCAAGCAGAGCGGCCGCCATGATGATGTGGCAGGAAGGCGGTGAGGAGTCCTCTGCTCATGGCTCACTGGCCCTGCCCTGAGAAGGGTTAGGTGGGGACGTTCCTAGCAGCTGCTGAAACCATTTGTTTCAGGGTTCCTCCCTGTTTCTCCCCTGCTCGGCACTGGCTGCCAACGTACGCTTTTCCTTGGTGGAACGGAAAGATGCCTCTGGACGAGCTGACGAGCTCCAAGACTGAGTAAGTGCACTGGTGTGCGTCTGGAAAACTTCTCTTTTGAGCATGAGGTGCTATTTGGGCATTTTGCCAATTGGTCTGACGTGTTTCTGATGTTGAGGACCCTTTGCGAGCACTGAGTGTCATTTGGGTGTATTCCTAATTGGTTCTGACTTGTGTCTGACGTCAAGGCCCATTTGTGTTGGGAAGTGTTTGTCTGGGACTCTGTATCAGTCATCCTCTGGAGGGTTTGTGACAGTTCTGTCTTCGGGTGTGTGAGTGTGTATTGCATTTGTGTGACTGGTATTCTTGTTGCCTTTTGTAAAATGGGAAATTCAGGTTCAATTCATTAAGAAAAATTTTAGCTATAAAACTATGACTAAAGAAAAAGATTTTTTTTTTTTTTTTTTTAACCAATGTATGGCAACAGTACTCTTTAGACTCTGGAGAAAATTGGTTAAGATGAAACTCTTGAAACTCCAAAACTGGTTCTTTTTGCATATGCAGTTAGAGAAAGCTAGCTTGATAAAATACTGTTTTCAGAATTCTGACCCTGAGAGAACAAAAATATGCCTAGGATAAAGCTTGAAGTTAACTTTTATCGTGTCTTTAAAGTACAAACACAGCCCACTTTGCCTGAGACTTCAGCCTTGGGTAAATTAGTAAAACTTCAAGCCAAGAAAAAAGAAAAAAGAGAGAGGAAAGAGGGCTTAGGTTTATTAAACAAACATCTTGTACCATTAAAGAGAAATTGTGCTATGAAAAAAATATATGTTTTTAGAGGCTATGAAATATGTTCTTAAGTTTGCCAATAAAAAAATGCTGGTATAACAGTTCAATTACTTGTTTCTTGGTTTTGTTAAGGTTTTCAAGGTTAAAAACTGTAATATGTGAAAATGGTAAGGGAAGCATTTCAGTATATAAAGCAAGTACGATATGTGTTGTCAGCAAGAGAAGGTATAAAGGTGAGATATTTTTGTTGGGAAAAAAAGGAGAATAATTTTGTCGTAGGGCTGGTGGCTTCTGTATGGGAAAACAAGGGAAAAATTAATATGGATCCAGAAAGTGCTAAAAGGTTTGTGAAAAAGGAACTTTGAAAAAAGAATTTTGTACATTGTCAGGATTAAAATTAGATTGAGTTTAATTAGGTAAATGAATTTTGTTATTAACAGTAAACTGATGCAAGACTGAATTTGGTTTTCTCTCTGTGTTAAGAGAACAAAGTTCTCCTGGAATATTGAGCTGTTTTTGATAACAGATTGTAAGTTTCTTTCTCTAGCTAACTTTGAGTTGTCCAGAGCACCCCTGAGACATCTCAGATAGAAATATTAGTAAAAAGAAAATTTTTTTTTAATCTAATGGAAAGCTATTATTTTACTTCTAACCATACTTTTGACTCCAGTGTTCATGATGGAAAAGAATTGTCTAATGAAGTTGTCACAGAGTATAACTACTTACGAGGTGTATCACTGCTGGCTTGAAGTACATGTCAGAGCTGACTGTGCTGTTTCTGCATGTAGCCCCCTCTCTCCGTCTATAAAAGCTCTACCCACTGATTGTCAGTCGAGGGAGTTGGCCTTTGGACAGGAGTCTGCCCTCCCCTCCCCCAGTTGCTGGCCTCTGAAATAAAGCAAACTTTCCTTTCCACTAACCCTGCCTCTTTATTGGCTTTTGAGTGGTGAGCAGCCGGACCCACTCTCGGTAACACAAGTGTGTAGTTATTTCTTGGATGTCCTGTCTTAGGTTGCATTACACTCAGTTATGTTACTTGTCAGCTATAATGATGAAAGCTAAAATGATGAAAAAATAACTTTGTTTTTCATATTAACACCAAGTATATTTAGCACAATTTTTAGATTCACCGACTTTTCCAGAAATCTAACTATCATGTAAATCCATGGAAGATTGTCCTTTGTTTTATTCAGAATTTTACAGAGAGATGTTTACTATTTTGAAATATCATGCTCCTAACTGCAGTGTTGGTTCTGGTATTTCAATACCAGACAGTCTGCTTCGTAGCTTTCCAACTGGTGGGGATTCTGATTTAGGTAAACATGTGACTCTTTCATTATACTACTTTCTTTTTCTCTCTCTTTTATTTATAGGTAGGGTTTTTTGGTTGCTTTTTTGGGGGTGGGGGTTGTAGCTTATGAATATCTGGAGGCTGATATTCATCTTTGTGGCACTGAGTCTGGAAGGGTTGTGAACCACACTGTTTAGCACAGTGCAGGTTCTCAGCATAGCAATGAGATCATAAGTATAATGATAGTTACCATTTACTGATTGTTTTCCATGCACCAAAGCAGTGCGATAATCACTTTACAAATATCGTCTCATTTGATTCTCACAATAAATCTTTCAGATAGGCATATTTTTTTATCTCCATCTTTACAAGTGAGACAAGTTTGGCCAATACAGTTAGTACGTGTAGTTGGCACTCCATACCCACGAATGCAGAATCCGGGGGTGCAGGATGCATGGATATGGAGAGCCGACTTCACTAAGCCATTTTATATAAGGGACTTGAGCAGCCCCAGATCTTGGTTTCCGCAGGGGTCCTGGAACCACTCCCCTGTGGACACAGAGGGAGGACTGTAATAGAGCATCATTTGAATCCAAATCTGCTTGACCTCAGAGCCAGGGTGTTTACCTGCCCAGTTAAACCACCAGTCTAGAAAAGATTGCTGCACCAGCTGAGGAAACAACCAAAAGCAGGCAGGTCGTAACTCTATGTCTGAAACATCATTGCTTCCAGTACAGCAATACCAGTCTCCTAGTTTCAGAACAGGAGGCAAGGCTCAAACGTATCAGGAAAGACAGAAAGAAGAGCTATATAGAGTTAACAAACTTCAAATATATCTGCTACTTCTTCCATTTGAAAAGTGAAAATGCCACAGTAGTCTCCAAGGTCAGAATCTCCTCTTTTCAGTTTTTCTTCATGAACAACTTCATATGTTCATGCAAAACCTTTGACCTCTAAGAAGCCGGCAGCATTGATAATTATCTCAAAAACAACCCTTTATGTGGTACCCACTCTATAATGGATTCAGAGACATGAATAAAACATCTTAATTTTCAAGTATTTCTTTTTAAATTAATATTTGAAAGAAAAATATCTTGTAAAGAAAGGAGATTTCTGTAAGGCGTGTAGCTCTTGCATAGAGGGATAGAGTTTTCATGGCCTGTCTTGTTAAAACTGTTCTAGTACCCATCTGATGCACACTTATTTATGGATTTTAGACTAAAAGCTCTTTTTTGTCAGTTTTCTTCACAACCACTTATCTCGACATCCTCATTAGGTGATTTTTCTCTTTTCTTTTTGTTGAGGCCTAGCCATGCCCTTGGTACTCTCTTTTGTTCCTTGCTGCAAAAGGAATGGTTTTAAAGCCTCCCTTTCCACCAGTCCCACCTTTTTTTTTCTTTGTAATTAGCCTTATTTGAGGACCAGAGAAGCAAAAGATTGGAAGGAAATACAAAAACTGTTGAACAAAAGACGATGTTCTTTACCCCAACCATACGCTGTATAGCTCGTGTGCAACCTGGGTCAGATGACTCGCATATATGCCTTTAAAATGAAAAGAGAATGAAAAAAGAAAGAACAAGAAAAAGCACTGACTTTCACAGCAGCTGCATTGGTATAAACAGGCTGGGAGTAAATGTCACAGCAAAGGAGAATAATACATCTTGCCTTCATTGCAAAAGTAACTCACTTTAAAACCAAAGAACATGATGAAACTGCATACCTGGTCACAATGCTTTTAGATAGTCATTTGAAATACCTTAATATTAATTTTCTTTAACTGGAAGGAGAGAAACACTTTTCTTTTTTAAAACTCTAAGCGTGTTTTCTCATTTGAGCCTCACGAAAATGGAATTGTTCAGCTATTTCCTTTAAAATCAGTTCATTAAAACAGTTTCGATGCAGTGGTGATTAATGAAATGCTTTTTTCTGCCTCTTATTTCATTAGTTAAGAGGACCAATGGATTTATGCTTTCCTTGTCTCTAGAAATAAAACTATAGCTTTCAAAATATTAAAATTCATGAATACTGACTGGCTGTTGGGCCTGGAATAATGTTGTTTCTTAAAAAAAAAAGTTTTTTGTACCAATACATTTCATGAGAATAACCATCAAAGGCAGTTTTTTGTTTTTTGTGGTTTTTTTTGCGGTACGCGGGCCTCTCACTGTTGTGGCCTCTCCCGTTGCGGAGCACAGGCTCCAGATGTGCAGACTCAGCGGCCATGGCTCATGAACCTAGCCACTCCGCGGCATGTGGGATCTTCCCGGACCGGGGCATGAACCCATGTCCCCTGCATCGGCAGGCGGACCCTCAACCACTGTGCCACCAGGGAAGCCCCAAAGGCAGTTTTAATGGGGCAAATATTACAAAGTATGAAGACTCAGGTTTCCAAAGATAGAGCTGCCAAAAACCAACTTGTCTTTCTCCCCACTCTACCCCCTGAAATAAACATTTTAAGTTTATCAGAATATAGGCTTTGTTTGCTGTTTTCCATTTTGATTGGGCAAGTATCAATGACCCAACAGGAAATGCAGAGAACACTCCACCTGGCAATTTAAGGAGAGTTCAGTAAACAGACTACAGTTGACCCTCCAACACAGGGGTTGGGGCGCTGACCCACCACACAGTCAAAATCGGAGTATAACTCACTCTTCATGGTTCCTCGGTATCCGTGGTTCCAAATCCTCAGAGTCAACCCACTGCAGACCCCTAACACTGTAGTATTTACTATTGAAAACAATCTATGTTTAAGTGGGCCCATGCAGTTCAAACTATGTTATGTGTTATTCAAGGGTTAACAGTGTTTGTAAAGGTGTGAAAGGGGTTTAGGAAAACCATCAATATGCAGTGTTGGTAGCCCCTGTCATCCACAGGCCTGAAGTGGCAAAAGGAAGGAACCATTATCAAAATCTATGAAACAAACTCTGGTTTCTTGCAGCCAACCTGCAATGACTGGCAATGCAGAAGTTAGAGGAACACACACCCCACCCTGCTCACTTCCTGCCCTTGATTTTTTGTTAGCTAAGCCAGCTGGGAACCAAAGGGCAAAGGAAGCTGTTGGTGCCATCCTGGCACAGAGCAAGGGGACAAGGAAGCAGGAGGGGTACGGGGAATCAATCTGAAGTTTTAGAGACCCAGATAAATACCTCTTTCTCTCCCCACTTTTTGGTACAAGATACAGGCATCTCTTTCCCTTAAGCTTTCTTTTCCCTTTACATAAAATCAGTTTCATGGAACTCTTTTAAGGAAACAATTCTAAACAGCAAAACTTGGTCCTCTTAATTCTGTTAACAGACCTCAAAGAGCTCAAAATACCTGAAGAAAGGTTACTGCCCCCTCTTCACCTGCTACTGGGTGGAAAGTAATTAAAGGATGTGGTCATTTCACTCAGCAAATATTTGAGTACTGAGCAAGTGCACACCAAGGCACCATCTAAGAATCATGGAGGACCCAAGGGTGAGTCAGATGAGGACCTGGTCACCAGCATGTCTCTGGATTCCCAGCATCCATTTCTGATTTCTTCTCCTGCACGTACTCAGGCCTAAGACAGTGCTCACAACCCAGGCCGGTCACTCAACACATTCCTGTCTTCTACCTGGTGTGACAGGCTTACAGTTACCTAAGATAGACCAATAAGAGTCTTGTTTGGGAGGCTTCCCTGGTGGCTCAGTGGTTAAGAATCCGCCTGCCAATGCAGGGGACTTGGGTTCGAGCCCTGATCCGAGAAGATCCCACATGCCGTGGAGCAACTAAGTCCATGTGCCACAATTACTGAGCCTGCGTTCTAGAGCCCGTGAGCCACAACTGCTGAGCCCCACGTGCCACAACTACTGAAGCCCATGTGCCTAGATCCCATGCTCCGTCCGCAACAAGAGAAGCCACCACAAGGAGAAGCATGCACACTGCAACCAAGAGTAGCCCCCACTTGCCGCAACTAGAGAAAGCCCCCGTGCAGCAACGAAGACCCAACGCAGCCAAAAATAAATAAATTAATTAATTAAAAAAAAAAAAAGTCCTATTTGGAACTGTTTTGCCAGATTTATGAGCAAAGAGGTGCTCTTTCAAAAGGAATTGTTCAGTGAAAATGATGTGAAAAAAAGCCTGTGAGAAGGATGAGGCCAAGGTGAGAAAAGCAAAGTTCAGGAGGGAGCAAGATGGAGGCTCTGGACCAGCCACGCCTGAAGCCTGTTGGACTCAGTGTCCTGAGTTAATACATTATCTTGTTTTGCTTAAGCTGTGATTTTATCTCTTACAACAGGATGAATCTTGACTCATATATTATCCTCAAGAAGTTTGTGTGTAGCAGGGAAGATCAGTGTGTAAACAAAACACAAAATATAAAGTTAGAAATAGCATTTTTAAAAGATAGATATAAAGACTTCAGGGAGCCTAGGTTTACTTAGAGAAGTAATTATCTGAACAATCAAGGAAATTAAGATGCCATTTGAACTGGGCCCTGAGTCACAGATAAAATGTGACGTGTTGAGTTTTAGGGGTGAGCACACAGAGAGACAGAGACAAACAGAGAGATATAAAAGGATATATTCGAATATCCATGGTAATTTCTGGGAATTAGGATTGTAATGGAAAAGGGTTTTTTTTTTAATTGTTGTTTTGTTTAGGCTACAATTTTTATTCTGTTATATTCTTTAAATTTGTTACAACTAGTATGGGTTACTTCTGTAGTTTTCTTAAAAAGAAAAAGTATTCAGAAACCTCCTTTAGTTCAGACCTCCTTTTGTACAGACCTATAAGCAGTTGCAATAAACCACGAGTTGATGATGATCTGCCAAAACAGTGTGTGGAGGAAGGGTGACAGGTAAGCAAAAATAGAACACGGACATGAATTATAGCAGGACAATGTATTGTAATGACTTTTTAAACAGCTTTAAAATGTGAAGAGATACTTTCATCATTTCTTCCTCCACCGAATGTAATTTGTCCTAGGCCAAATACAGGTGTGATGTTGGTAGTAATTAAAATTTAATTTGTTTTGCCACAAAAAAGATCTACCAGATGGATGTTTCTCTGCTTTTGTTGACTGGGTAGAGACTAGAATGTAATGATGATGATGAAGAAGAGGAGTCGGATGATATAAGCCGTAGTACAGGGGAAGCACATGACATATACAGCAGCCCTATAAATTGTTTACTCCTATAATCTGCACTTTGCAATCGAGGAAACTGACACTTACCCTGGGCCACATAACAAGCATGTGGGGACTGAGATCTGACCTCATGAAGTCCTGGTCTAGGGCTCCTATTATACGGCGTCTCCACAGGAACGATGATGGATGGTCTCTGTGCATATTCAAACATCCTTAAAGAATTAGAAGCCCTATCCTTAATACAAATAAGAAAGAGTGATGACAAAGTTTTCACTGTTTCACACGCATCCTCCACTATCATTTGGTGTACAGCTAGCTGAGGTTAAGGGTACATTAATGCCCATAATCTTGATTTCAGCATCTTACTAATTCAGAGGTAGTTGGGGCATCTAACTTGCTTCTGGAACCACATATCTGCTGCCCTGTGCCAAGCAGAATGCGATCTACCAGTATTCTAATGCTGAAATTAGACAGCTCAAACAACAGCTGATTGCACACCATGAGATCCACTAAAATCTGACAGCAGGTGTACTCACCAATTTTGACCATAATGATGGCAATAAGGAGACTTTCTGTTAAAGAGACCAGAGAGCAGATACTTGGCACCAGGCAATGGAAAAAAGCAAGACAGTTTTAAACAAGTACCACATGTGGTGACTCATTAGATGTTGAGAGCTAATAAGAGGCTGAAGATTTTTAGCTTAGCACTGATGCTGTGGGCAGCAGGATCTCCTAACATCTAGAAATTGAGGATGAATCAGGAGGTGGTGATAAATCTGGTGCTGATGCCTGGAGTGTGGAACTGTTATATTTTTAGGATAAAGGCAAAGATGTAAAAGTCTAAGAGAGTGCCAGAGTGAAGCAGATATATTGAGAGATCTGCATGTTTTTGTATTCATTCATTCACTAAGCAAGTACAATGCCATGGACAACACCCCAGATTTCAGAATACAGAAAATGACCCCTTCTGGGTGGAGCTGATAGTCTAACAGAGAAGAGACAATTAACCAGATAAAGATTATAAAGTGCAATGGCTGTTGGGATAATAGAAATGTAGGATACCATGAGGGCATGGTCTAGAGAAGTGAAGAAATTCCAGTGGAGGTGCAGGCCCAGGACAAGAAGAAGAAATAATGAAAGAGGGAGGAAAGTCCCTCCAGGCGGGATTGTAAGAAGGCCAGAGCTGGCAGGAGCTAGGTGGTTAGCGAGGATGGAGAGGTGGACAGGCCCAGATCCTTATGCTCTATACAAAAGCATCTCTACTCTTACAGACAGGAAAGATATCTTAATAGCTGCCATTCTTTTAAAGGCAGCCAGATAACCAACATGTGTATTTTGAGAAACTGCTACATTCTGTGCAGTGAACAAGATGAAGTCTCCGCCCTGGAGAAGCTTGTCTGTTGGTGGAGGGATTCAGACAATGAATCTGCAGAAGAATACACGTGCTGAGTGCTAGGAAGAAGATGAAAGAGGCTGCGATGGGAGAGAATGAGTGGGGGGCAGGGACATGGAACCCTGGTTGCGCACGGTGACCACTCTTGTGGAGGAAATATTTGAATTGAGGTCTCAACAGTGAGATAGGAGGAGGCCTGTGAGTGTCTGGGGAAAGCATTCCAAGCAGAAGGACAGCCAACTCCTTGAGACAGAAACAAGCAGTCTTGTGTTCACCACCCAGAAATTGGGCCCGTGCAGCCAAGACGGGGGATGCAGAGAGGTTTAAGGGCCACGAAGTGGGAGAGGTGAGGACAGAACAGGTAGAAACTTGAGGGAAAATGACCAGACGTTCAGGTTGGCCCCAAGTAACCCCAGTTACCACTCTTTAGCCCAATTTAATTATTAATAACGCCCTCCCTCCTTCTCTAAGGCTCATGGAATAGGGCAAGGAGACTAGATTTTGCAGTTCAGGTGAAAGCCATGGGGGACTTTTAAGTAAGGGAACCACGTGATCCCCGGATTCATGCCTTAGAAAAGTTGCTCTGGCTGCAATTGGCAGGCGTTCTGTAAGGGGAAGGACTTCCATTCATTCTGTTTAAGGCCCTGATACCCAAAGAATTTCTTAGGTTTCTCACAGTACTGCAGAATCTTGGAATTTGGAAAGAATCTAGAGCTTACTTTGTTTATAGTCCTACACCATGTAAGAATGCCTCCTACCATAATTGGTGCTTACAACTGGCTTTAATGAAACTCAAATAAAAGACTATGATCAAATAAAGAGGCGGGAGACTTAGAATAAGAACAGAGTCTTTGGAGCAAGACAGAGCCAGATATGAGTCCTTGACCCTGTATGAGCTTTGTGATCTGAGGCAAATTACTTAACCTCTCTAAGCCTTTGATTTGCCACCTGCAAAACAGAAACAATAATAACCACCTGAGTGCCTTTAAAGTATTAAAAATAAGCTATGTAAAGCACTGGCTGGTGCAGGGTATTTCAATATTATAAAAATAAAATAAACAATAAAGATTCTTTAATGTAATTTCAAAAAGCCAATCCTACTTGACAAAGTGATTTTTCAAATTATTGTCGACATCACTTTTTATAGTTTGCTTTGAACCTCTGCTGAAAACAATGCATTCTCTATCCAGAGTAATGCACTTGATATGCACATGAAATTTTGCAAAAACATTTATTGAATGGCAGCTTGGAATAATGTTTGCAAAACTGTTGAAGGGCTCCTTTTAAAACAGAAACTGAGCTGAATCACAGAGTTGTAATTCCATCTACCGCACTCCCCATTCAGTATCCCAGTTTTCCCAACAAGGTGACTAAGTCTTTCCCCTCTGTCACTCACCCCTTCTCTAACCCTAGTCTAACTGACCTCACTAAACAAACAGGTTATAAGTGACTATCAGACACACAAAGGAAAGGGTTATACGGCTTTACAATACAAAATTATTGAAGAAAATTATTGAAAGTCTCCAGCAATCACTACAGCAATTTTTTTTTTTTTTTTTTTTTTTTTGCGGTATGCGAGCCTCTCACTGTTGTGGCCTCTCCCGTTGCGGAGCACAGGCTCCAGACATGCAGGCTCAGCGGCCATGGCTCACAGGCCTAGCCGCTCCGCGGCATGTGGGATCTTCCCGGACTGGGGCACGAACCTGTGTCCCCTGCATCGGCAGGCGGACTCTCAACCACTGCGCCACCAGGGAAGCCCGCTACAGCAGTTTTTTCCTGTAGTGATTTTTGTCCTGAAAAATCTGGATAAGTCTGACTAATTCCTGAAATATATATTTACATGGTCTCCTTCATGCCTGCAACTAGGATGAGGTGACCCAAATCTTTGTGATTTACCACTGGTGCTAAGAGACCAGGACCACAAACATTCATTCACATCTAACAGAACAACCTTTCTCAGAAATCTTGAGTAGCAATTACACTCGCTCTTAAAGGAAATCATCGTAAACATTTCACAGTTATTGTATTACTTTTCTAGGCCTGCCATAACAAAGCGCTATAAATAACAGAAGTGTATTGTCTCACAGTTCTGGAGGCTAGAAGTTCAAGATCAAGGTATGGGCAGGTTGGTTCTTTCTGAAGGCTCTGAGGGAGAATTTGCTTCCTGCCTCTCTCCTGGCTCCTGGCAGTTTGCTGGCATTTCTTGGCTTATAGATGCAGGCTTAACTCCTGCATCGTTGTCTTCATGTTTACACGGCCTTCTCGCTGTGTGTGTCTGTTCCTTCACACATATATTCATTTTATAAGGACATTTATTCTTTTTATAAGGTCACCAGTCATACTGGAGTAGGAGCTCACCCATTCATTCCAGAATGACCTCATTTTACCCTACCAAATCACACCTGCAACAGCCCTATTTCCAAATGAGGGTACACTCTGAGGTACTAAGGTTAGGACACCAACATGAATTTGGGGTGGACACAATTCAGTCCATCACAATACTGAAATGAATCCTCTTTATTTCACATTTATTTATGCCTTCCCCACAGAGACATTCCATTTGAACTTTTCTAGTTTAAAAAAATGCAAAAGGATAGCTTCCTCAACTCGATAAAGAATATCTGTAAACACTCTATAGCTAATACTTAATCCATAACTATATTTCATGGTGAAAAACTCTTAAGTTTTCCCACTAAGATCTGGTACAAGACAAGGATGTTTCCTCTCACCACTCCTTTTCAACATTATACTAGATGTTCTAACCAATGCAATAAGACAATAAAAGGAAATATATATATATATATATATATATATATATACACACACATATAGAGAGAGAAGGAAAAAATAAAACTGTTTGCAGATGATATGATTGTCAGTGTAAAAAATCCAAAAGAATCAACAAAAACCTATTGGAACTAATAAGTGATAATAGCAAGGTTGAAGGATACAAGATTAATATACAAAAGCCAATCACTTTCCTATATACCAGCAATAAACAAGTGGAATTTGAAATTAAAAACACAACACCATTACACTAGCACCCCCCAAAATGAAAAACTTTGGTATAAATCTAACAAAATATGTACATGAGCTATATGAGAAAAACTATAAAACTCTGATGAACAAAATCAAGGAAAAACTAAATAAATGGAGAGATATTCCATGTTTATGGGTAAGAAGATTCAATATTGTCAAGAAGTCACTTCTTTCCAACTTGATCTATACATTCAGTGCAATCCTGGTCAAAATCCCAGCATGTTTTTTTGTGGATATTGACAAATTGGTTCTAAAGTTTATATTGAGAGGCAAAAGATCCAGAATAACCAACATAATATTGAAAGAGAACAAAGTTGGAATATCAAACCCACCCAACTTCAAGTCTTACTTTAAAGCTACAGTGGTAAAAACAGTGTGGTATTGAGCAAAGAGTAGACAACTAGATCAATGGAACAGAGTAGAGAGCCCAGAAATACACCCACATAAATGTAGTCAACTGATGTTTGACAAAGGAGCAAAGGCAATACAATGGAGTAAAGATAGTCTTTCAACAAATGGTGGTGGAACAACAAGACATACAAAAAAAAAAAAAGGATCTAAACACAGACCTTACACCCTTCACAAAAATTAATTCAAAACTGATTGTAGGCCTAAATGTAAAATGCAAAACTGTAAAACTCTAGAAGATAATAGAAGAGAAAACCTAGATGACCTTGGGTATGAAAATGACTTTTTAGATATAACAGCAAAGGTACAATCCAGAAAGAAAGAATTGATAAGTTAGACTTCATTAAAATTAAAAACTTTTGCTCTGTGAAAGATGTTGTCAAGAGAATAAGGAAACAAGCCACAGACTGGGAAAATATATCTGCAAAAGGCACATCTGATAAAGGACTGTTATCCAAAATATACAAACAACCCTTAAACATCAACAATAAGAAACAAACTGATTTTAAAAATGGACCCATAGACCTTAACAGTCCCCTCACCAAAGAAGATATATAGATGACAAATTAGCATATGAGAAGATGCTCCATATCATATGTTATCAGGGAAATGCTAGTTAAAACTATGAGCTACCACTATACAGCTATTAGAATAGCAAAATCCAGACTACTGACAACACCAAATGCTGGTGAAGACGTGGAGCAACAGGAACTCTCATTCACAGCTGGTGGCATGAAAAATGGAACAGCCACTTTAGAAGACACTTGGACAGTTTCTTACAAGAATAAGTATACTCTGAAAGAATTAAGCAATCATGCTTCTTGGTATTTACCCAAAGGAGCTGAAATAAAAACCTGTACGTGGATATTTATAGTAGCTTAATTCATAATTGTTAAAAATGGGAAGCAACCAAGATGTCCTTCAGGAGGTGAATGGATAAATAAACTGTGGTTCATCCATACAATGGAACATCATTCAGGAGTAAAAAGGAATGAGCTACCAAGCCATGAAAAGGCCATAGAGGAACCATAAATGCATATTACTAAGTGAAAGAAATTTGAGAAGGATATATATTATATGATTCCAACTGTATGGCATTGTGGAAAAGGCAAAGCTATGGAAATAGTCAAAAGATCAGTGGTTGCCAGGGGTTAGCTAGGGGTAAGGAGGTGAACAGAGCAGTAAAAATACTCTGTGTACCATAATGATGGATACATCATTGTCCAAACCCATAGAATGTATAACACCAAGAGTGAGTGGTAATGTGAACTATGGACTTGGGGTGACTATGATGTGTCAGTGTAAGTCATCAATTGTGACAAATGTACCACTCGGTGTGGGGGGCTTCTTAATGGGAGAGGCTATGTATGCGTGGGGTCAGAGGTATGTGGGAAATCTCTACCTTCCCCTAAATTTTGCTGTGAACCTTAAACTGCTCTAACAATATCGTCTTAATTTTTTAAAAGTGATTCTTTTAAAAAGTTCTTAGAGCTACTTGTCATTCCTGTTTAAAAAGATATTTCCTTTGAAAACGTTATGCCTTGTTAAAAAATATACAGCGTTATAAAAAAGAATTAAAAATGAAAAAGCATCTGATGCAGGCCTCCCCACAGGCCCACCCCTGCCACCACTTGTTCTCGAAGTTGACATCTGAGTCTCAAGGGTAATCAGGAACACAGAATTCATTCCAAAAATCTCTGCGGCTCAGTTGGAACAACTGTTCATGTTTATAAGGCACATGGTTTGATGAAGATTGCATTTATTTTAGATTAGTCTGGGGGCTGGCCCTGTTGTTCTAAAAGTCTAAGGATGAAATTACAAATTTAAACAGTTGGTGTCGGTGGCAAACCCTGCTGTTTGCTGGAGCAGATGCTGTCAGCACTCCTACCACATTCTGTAGGCACTTTTTTTACTGGAAGCACCTACAGCTCCCTGCCAGAGGGCTTTCTTTAAGCCTCATGGGGCACAGACAGGAGGTGCCGGGTGTAAGTACCCCTGGAGGAAACCCCAGCACAACCTGGTGGGGTAACTCTGAGAAATAGCCACAGTGACCCCAGCCTGATGAATTTCACTGACCATTCTTGTAACTTGATCTACAGTGTGCCCTCCCTTCTTTCTCTCACTTCCCTTCTTCCCTGGTGTTTCCTGGTTTCATCTCCTAAATAAACTAGTTACACATTGTTTTAGGATCTGCTTCTGGGGTAACCAAAACTAAGACGCTTCTCTCCCAATACTTATTCCTTTCTTCCTTGTTAACGTGACTTCAATTTTCTTGGAGTTCCCAGCTTCAAGTTCAGGTTCATGGGCTTCCCCCACCCCAGGAAAGAGGTGCTGATTGGTCTAGACCCAGCACAGGGTTCGGGTTCTTCTACATGAGCAGGTGGCTCCGTTATGACCAGTGAAGACACTGGGAGGGCAGAGCCAACATGGAGGAGGCAGAACCATGAGAACCGCAAGAGCAGAGGCAGAGCCCTAATCAGATCACACCCGGAGCTGCTCTGCCTCTGGAATTCTTGTTACATGAGATATTGGCCATTCCTGTTGTTTAAAGCAATTGAGCCAGGGTTTGTTGTTACTCCAGGCAAAAAGCATCTAATTAATGCATTTTTATGTCTAGAGAAAAAAACCCCACAATCCTTAGAGTGTCAAGAGACAGTATATGGCCACTAGAGCAGGAATCAAGAGCCAGAAGGGGACAAACAGACGTCAGGACAAGCAAGGGGAAGCGGACAGGGGATGGAATTATGTTCACTGAATAATAATGGCAAAGGAATCCAGAATGTCCAAACCAGAGAAACAGGGCACCAAGAGTGGATAATCAGCTAGCCAACCTTTCTTCTTTCCTTCCTTCCTCTCTCCCTCCCTCTCTCCCTCCCTCCCTCCCTCCCTCTCTCCCTCCCTC